>NC_135902.1:11300251-11577751 GCF_964194155.1 Cetorhinus maximus | reverse complement strand
TAAAGGGAGTGATCTAAGTTTCATTGTAAGATTCTTCGTGTTTCCTAGAAGTTGTGTTTGGAGGATTTCTAACGTAATGGAAATGTTTCAATCTTTGCTGCACACATTTGCTTTTTCCTATGTTATTCACTTGTCTTTTGGTTCCTTGTCTTTTTTCACATTGTAACAATTCAGGGGGCTTAGACCTCATCTTAAGCAGGGCATGAGGAATTAGACGCTCTACCCAAGCTACTTGAGCATGCCATTGGAGATATGGGCTCACCTAATGAGAGGCCTTTCACCATATCAGCATTGTGCTCTTGTAGCTGTTAACAGTAGAAAGCTAGCCTTGAGATACCTGCAGTTGGCAGAGCACATGCCTAGCCTTAGTATTTGTAAATGGCTAATTTGTTAATCAGCCAGGTTGGCTTGCAGTGAAGTAAGGTGAAATGTCATTGGCAGATGTGAGTATGGCAAAGCTTTCAGTTCTTGAAGGTGTGCCTTACTGAGGTATTGGTATACCCGAACTGCAATGGAAGTGCTGTAAGGTTGTGCAAAAGTTTGATATGGGCAAGCATGAAAGATAGAACAAGCTGGCAGGCAACACTTGGTGCAATGCAGTCTTGGGGCTAGATTTTATGCCCACCCCCCCCCCGCCAGGTGTATTTTCAGTAGGGTGGCACATAAAATATGACGGGTGAGTACCCCACTGCCTTCCCACCCACCCACAATCCAGTCCCCATAATACAGAGGGGGTGGCTAAGGCACCCACAAGCACAACAACATTTTTTTTACCAATCACAAAGACAATTATCCACATCTGGATTCTCAATTACTCCAATATGATCAATGAACTGGATTGTATTAACGCCTGCAAAGGACAGGGCCTCAAATTCACACTTTATGGCAACCTGGCCATCAGAGTAAATTTAAAGGGATGTGCATATTTAAGTGGCTACACATTGAAACAAATATCATTTCAATTTAACCTTTAGAAAACGTCCACATTTTACTAGGAGAAGAGGGAAACATAAATGTTAAGAATTGGTGGGGGGAGGGATTGGGCACTCTACAGAGGAAGGATGGTTGGGTGGTGTGGGATTTGGAGGCCAGGGGGTCGGCACAAAGCGTGGGTATGATCTTTGGGAGGGGAGCCCACCCACCCACCCTTAAGCCTATTGAGGCCCTTAAGTGGCCAGTTAATGACTGCTTAGGGACCTCCATCCACCTCCACTGCCACAATATACTGGGCAGTGCAAGATGGGCGAGAGTTGGAAGGCTGTTATTTGACTAAAGTTGGCGAATGGGTAGGAAGGAAAGGTGGGTTCATCCTTTGGGGGGTGCCCTCTGTGCACTGGCGGCACTCCCCCTCCTTAAGGTCATACCCACGCTTTGTGCCTCCCCCCAGCCTCCAAATCTCACACCACCCAACCATCCTTCCTCTGTAGCGTGCCCAATCCCTCCCCCCACCAATTCTTAACATTTATGTTTCCCCCTTCTCCTAGTAAAATGTGGAAGTTTTCTAAAGGTTAAATTGAAATGATATTTGTTTCAATGTGTAGCCAATTAAATATGCACATCCCTTTAAATTTACTCCGATGGCCAGATTGGCATAAAGTGCGAATTTGAGGCCCTGTCTTTTGCAGGCGTTAATACAATCCAGTTCATTGACCATATTGGAGTAATTGAGAATCCAGATGTGGATAATTGTCCTTGTGATTGGTAAAAAAAATGTTGTTGTGCTTGTGTTCTGATTATTCACAGTGTATGAATCTGTACTTTAACCTTTTCATAAGCTTGTTGGTAAAATCGTAAGTTGAATGGCAGAGTTTGTGAGTGTTTCTTGATCACCCTGAGTGCTTTGCTTCCTTGGTTACTGAATGGTGCTAGATGTTGGTTAAGTAAATATGCACACAGATACATTCCCTTAATTCTTTCATGGGACATGGGTGCCCTTAACAAGGTCAGCATTTGTTGCCCATCCCCTAATTGGCATAGATCTGAGTGGCTTGCTAGGCCATTTCAGAGGGTAGGTAAGAGACAACCAATCACATTGTTATGGGGTCTAGAGTCACATGTAGGCCAGACCAGGTAAGGATTGCGGATTTCCTTCCCTAAAGGACATTAGTGAACCAGATGAGTTTCATGGTCACCATTACTAAGACTTTATATTACAGTTTATTTTTGTGTTCATTGAATTTAAATTCCCCACAGCCTGGGCCTCTGGATTACCAGTCCATTGACATTACCATTATGCCACTGTCTCCAAACTGTAATTGTATGTGTACATAAGAACCTTTCTGCTAACATTATTGAAAGTGGCTAAAATCGGATTGCCATAGGAATACGATCTGATCAACAATTTTTATTGGGTAACATATCTATTAACAGGATAGGAGACTGTAAATTGTTTCCCACTATTCAATTCAGAATCAGGAATGATTTGGGTGAATTTATCACTGTATAACATTGAACTCAATTTTACCTTGGTTGCCATAAATGAAAAGGAAAAAGCTGTAGCATCATAAGCAGAATGTTAAAACCAGCTAACTGGAGTGTGTCACAGTAGCTGTGAACTGATTTAAATAGTGGCTTCCTTTGCTAAGGCTGTTCAAGAAAGAAAGCGGAAAAATGTTTAAGAAATTGGGGTAAAGCTGGGGTCTTGATAAGCGGGATCACCTCTCATGGAATTGGTCAATGATGCGGTCAGTTTGGGGTACTGCAGGATTTCTGGCCGTTGAAATGAATACCTTGTTAAGGAGGAGGTATCCACACTGAATTCAATGCCTGAGTCTCCCCTCAGCCTGCTGGCCAAGTGAGACACCCGCTGAGCAAGGAGCCTCAGAGAATTTATTACACGGGTAAAGGTGGGGTCCATCTGCAGCTACTGATGAATTTCGAAGGGTGTTTACACACACAAAAGAAATGCTCAGTGGGTGTGTGGCTCACACATTTTATTTGAAACTGTACCAGGAAGATACCTTCGAGGCTATATTCTGCTGCCAAGTGTGTGATAAAGCTGAACTGTTAAAGTAGATTCTGTTAAAGTGTAAAAGCCTAACAATTTAATGGGAATGCCATGTTAACATTTTGAATTCTTCTGTTCTTGCTCGTTTGATTTCTTATTCTGAGGAGGAAGTAAGGTGCTCTCAAATGGCATTGAAAATAAGTCACACAGCTCCCCAATCTTTTATCCTCCCTTTTCCTTTCACTCAATGAACCTGCACTCAAAAGACGGGTTCTGGCAGATACATGCAAGCTCTTAATCATTCAGAGTGTTTTGATCGATGTGTCAGCTTGTACCTCACAGGAAGAATCTGTCCATCCCTCCGACTCGTCAGCCTCCCCGGGACTATAGGTTGTTAGCATCAATATTATTTGGAGATTAGGACTGGAGCTTCAATCAAATCTCCCACTGTTAGTTGCACACAAGTTTCATGATGGCTAGTGTTTTCTGTGTCTCAAATACAAATATATTTATGGGGCAGAACCTTATGCCTCGTGATCAGGCGTGTGTCTGACCCAATCAGGTGTAAAGTAGCGCGAGGTGTCTTCCGGCAAGCGTCCCGACGCCATCCTGCACGCGAGCAATCTTCAGGTCGGCGGGCATGCAAGGGTGTCGGAGCCACACCCACCATCAAATAAAAGGCCACTTAAGGCCATTAAAAACCTAATCGATCCCAATTTTACATTGCCCGTGCGATTTCGTGCTCTTTCACCCACATTTTGCAAAACCTCATCCAAGCACTGAATAAAAAGAGTCAGCAGCATTGCCATTGTGAGTATTGAGGAGTTTAGGAGATAGTTTGCTGCTGGTTGCCTATTGGAACTTGACAGATTCATCTCAGCTCTGAGCTTCATTCTTTGCATTTCTAGGCTTCTTTTCAGGACTGTTTGGTGGTCTCCAAGGCCGCCAGAGAATTTTGACTGTGTGGACCCTTCCAGGTATCAGGCAGCCTTCTATAAGCCTGGCGATGGAGATTGTGCTCTCTGCTGGAGGCACCTCCTCTGAGGAGGAAGAGAGGGGCAGAAGGGAGAGGAGGGCAGGTGTCCCAATGCAGCTTCCAGGAGAGCGACCTGTGGGAGGAGAGGCGCAGGCACAAGGTGCACAGGGCCAGCAGGTAGACCAAGGTGGAAGGGGCCGCGGAAGACATCACTATCCTGCTGCCAGGGTTTACAGGCAGCGATGCAGTTACCTCAATATATCCAAGGTGAAATGCCAAAGGAGGCTTTGCCTCCCCAGGGAAACAGTGACCTCCATTTGTCAGATGATTGGCCTGAGATCAGCTCCGACTGTGCGGGTGGAAACTCCATGCCAGTGGCTCTGGAGGTCATGGTGGCCCTCAACTTCTATACTTCCGGCCCTTTCCAGGGGTTAGTGGGGGATCTGTGTGGAGTGTCCCAATCAGCTGTCCACAGCTGCATCAAGTTGGTGACAGAATCTCTGTTCAGACGGGTATTGTCATTCATTCATTTCCGAATGGACGAGGCCAGCCAGGCTGAGCGAGCCAGAGGCTTTGCAGTGATTACTGGATTCCCCCGTGTCCAGGGTGCAATCGGCTGCACACATGTGGCCATCAAGGCACCAATGGGTCAGCCGGGTGCTTTTGTCAACAGGAAGGGATTCCACCCCATGAATGTGCAGATAGTGTGTGATCACAGGATGCTGATTCTACAAGGTACCCAGGCAGCTCCCATGACGTTTATACCTGAGACACTCCCAGGTGCTGAGGATATTCAGTGCTCCAGCCCGACTGGATGGATGGCTGCTGGGCGAAAAGGGCTATCCATTGAAAAGGTGGCTTATGACGTCTCTCCGCCACTCAAGAACAGAGGCAGAGCAGTGTTATAATAGGAGTCATTCCTCCACAAGGGCCAAGATAGAGAGACCATAGGTCTTCTGAAGATGCACTTCCAATGCCTGGACTGTACAGCGGGAGCACTACAATATGCCCTAGGGTGAGTGTCACTGATAGTGGTTGCATGCTGCGCTCTCCACAATCTGGCACTGGCAAGGAGAGATCCACTGGAGGAAGAGGATCTTGGCACAGCTCCATAGGCCCCAGATGATGAATTCAGTAGTGAGTCAGAAGAGGAGCACGGTGAGGAGATCGCTGAGGGTATGGAGACAGACCTCTGTATCCTTCAAGGAGGTAGGGATGCCAGGGATGCCTTGATTCAATGCTCCTTCAGCTAGGATGCCAAAGATCTGCTTCCACCTCATGCCAGGGCTGCTGCCTCCATCCTGGATGTCTGAACTGACCCTTTCTTTTGAACCCAAAGTCCACTCAGTGCTGGGACATTAAAGTTTAGAGCTACTCACGTCCAGAATTACAAATTAGCGTGGCCCGCACCAAAATAAAGGTGAAGCACGCTCAGGCCATTATGACAAAAACAAAATTTATGTAATTTTCGCAATCAAAACAAATTAACATTACCATCTCTGGTTTTCATTTCCACACCATAAACAAAACATTACAGAACAGAAGATCACCTGTGAACAGTCCCTTTTGTGCTCATGGTGCCTTAAACTTATGTTTACAAGTGTTATGTCATGGTGTCTGCCACCACCCCCCCATCTCTCACTGGCACAAGCATTGGAAACAGCCTGCTGACTCTGGGGTCTTGTTGGCCTTGGTGAACTTGGCGGTCGTCCTTTGGTCAGTGGAGTCTGTGCTGGCCCCGCCTGGGAGGGAGTGGGGGAGTGGCCAGTGCTACGGCTGGCATCTCCCCAGTCATTGCAGCCTCATCAGATGCAACGGTCACTGGCAGAGGGGTGGAGGAGCTGCTGCCATCACCCAGAGCGCCCTGAGAGGTGCCCGCAGGGACGACAGGCAGCTTGTGCACCAATGTGAGGTCGCTCTGGATCTCCCTGCTCGTCACTGATGGACAGGCACCGGGCTGGGTTATCTCCCACACTGTGACTGACCACCACCTGAGATCATTGCCTGTGTGAGGGCTTGCAGGTCAGAGCGCAACCCCAGGCACCCTTGATTCTATCCCTGGAGCTGCCTCTCCATGAGAGTCGCCACTCTATCACTGGAGGAGACAGGGGTTCAAAGGAGTGCTCATGCTCTGCATGGACTCCTCCACAACTGAGACCATGGCACGCAGACCCTCATGGATCTTCCCCAGATCCTCCTGCACATCTCGCTGGATGTCCAGCATCTGCCACCTAATGGACAACTCCAGAGACTCATCATCTACCATCGACTCAGCGTCGTCCTGGTCTCCAGCAGTCCTCTGACTGCTGGCACCCTGGGCACTCTCTGCCTTCACCAGCTCCTCAAGTGAGTGTGAAGTGCCCTCACCGCTGTGCACCAACATTCTAGCCAAAGATCTAATGCCCACCGTGGTGCTAGTATCTGCGCTGGTGCCTGGTTCAGAGAGCAGGCGTGACATAGATGCAGCTGAAGCCTGGTGGTCCCCTGGTGTCAGGTGTGGCTCTTCAGATTCCTACGAACAAATGCCTGCTGGTGAATCTAAGGGAGAACAACAACATCTTTAGTTCAAGTCGTCACACTGTCACTGTGCATGCCAGGCACCCTGGTGAGACAATGGAGATCTGCATCATGGTGCCATCTTCTTTCAATGATCAATAGGGGATCCCATCAATGAAGAGACTACACAAGAATGCTTGCACCATCCAAAACTCTCACCTCTGTGCACTGCACTCTTACCTTCATCTGACACCCCAGCCTCTCCAGCTCCAAGGCTTCCTGCTCAAATCTTGTCAGGATTAGGAGGTTTGGGGGCCTCCGCCTGTCCGTGGCCTCTCAATGTTTTTGTGGCCCGTCTTCTCCTGAAAGGACAGAGGAGCATTGATTAGTCCACTCTCTACCTGCAGCGCCATTGAACCTGGCCAACCCCACCGGAGGGACACGTTGCAAGACATATCCAAGTTGTGGCCCTCGAGCGCAAGGCTCTCAGTCCAGGCAGCCAGAGCTCACCCCCTCGGTCAGCTCCAGTGTCATTGACAGTTGGCACTCAGACTCTAACAACCCTGAGCTCCACGGGGGGATGGACAGACCTTAACACTTCAAAACACTGATCCATGTCAACACAGTACTCACCCTCCCCGAGTGCAGCAGGTCGTTGAACCTTTTGTGGCACTGCACCCATGTGCGTCTCACAAAGTCGTGGCTGCTGACCTCGGCTGCCACCTCCTCCTAAACTTTTTTTGTCGGGTGCAGTGACCACCTCCTTCCTTCTCTGGGGACAAGGGTGTCCCTCCTGGCAGCCACCTCCTCTAATAGCACCGCGAGGCACTCGTCTGAAAACCAGGAGTGCCCACCCAACCTGCCCTTCCGCCTGGCATCTCCAGCCACAATTTTGGCCATAGCTTCAGTCTCCAGAACGTGGAAGATATGTTCTTCCCTGGCAGCCTTCGAGGAGCAGCCTGTGCCACTTTTAAACCCGCCCACAGGGTCGCCATTGGATCTGGCACTCGACAGGCCCCCACCCCCGCCTGGCCCTTCCCGACCATTGGGAAGATGCTTTTCACGCTGGGAGGGCCTTAATTGGCCAGCCAGGGTAAAATCGCGGCCGTGGGCCGATCGCGGGCAGGGGCCTGTACCCCGATCACTCCACGGCCCGCCGATTGCATGTGCCAGTCAAGGGTAAAATTCAGGCCATGGAGTATCGGCTGCCAAAGAAGTTATTAATAACAAAGATCGCAAAAGCATCTTGAGTCTACAACAGTACTATTGGGCCATTATCACATCGTTATTTATGGGGATTTCCGAGTAGAAATTAGCTGGCGCATTTCCTACATACTAACAGTAGCCATAATTCAGAAGCACTTATTGGCTGCAAAGAGCTTTGGGACACCCTGAGTTCATGAAGGGTGGAAAGGAAAGGGTTTAGGTGTAAATATTGGCAATAAAGTAAATTATTTGTTCAATGTGAAGCTGTTAATGGTGAGGCACTTCAAGTATTCGGATTCATCTGGAGAGCTCCTGATCTCCTGATAACTATATTTGGCCTACTTTTGAGATTATTTTTGACATGCTTGCCTATGTTTTTGGCTACGTCCTTTCAATTCCATTGATATAATAAGGAGGGCTCAGTAAAGAGCAGCAGGAGCGATTCTAGGGATCAAAGCACTTAGCTATGTGAGGAGGCTGGAAGAACTGAAGTTAGCAAAGGAGAAAGGGGATCCCAATCTCAACATTTTTGAGCCATTTCCAATTTAGCTTTTTTAACTCAAGATCAAAATTAAGTCTTTTAACGTAAGCTTAGAAATTACAAGAATTTTATTTTTACACTATAATGAGATGATAAAATACTGCATGGAATCCTGTGATTTTTATCCTATTGGCACCTTGGCAATGGTATCTGTGAAGAAAATGACTAGGTAATGAGACTTAAATGTCTTTTTCCATGTTTTACATTCTTAAGATTGAACTGAAGTATGACAAATACAGAAGTGCAATTGAGGTTAATTGCTAGACCCTGGTAGAAATACCTCTGTGAATAAGAACGAGGAGGACATGTCCTTATTGGCCATGGGGGTAGCCGTACCACCGCAAAGTGTCCTTGAACCATTTGGAATGTGGGCTTCTTTCCAAAGCCCAAACAGTAAAACAAGGTTTTAAACCCTGGCTTTGTGATGGAATAGTTGTTCTAAGTTTGAGGCAGTAATCACATTTCAGGAGCAGCAATCTAATAGTTCAGGAAAACAGCTTTTAGGTAATGATTAGGAAAGTTTGGAATTCCTGATAGCCAATTGATTGATACAAGATGACAGTAACTTGGGGAGAGCTGGGCATAGGCCTGGTAGATGGTAATGTCACTGAGCTAGTAATACAGTAGGCCCAGGTTAATGTTCTGGGGGCATGGGTTCAAATCCCACCACAGTAGCTGGTGGAATTTAAATTCAGTTAATAATCTGAAATTGAAAAGCTAGCCTCTTGGCTGAGAGAGAGGCAAAACTGGATTCCTCCATCTGCCTATAAGCAGAGGTGTTTTTTGTTTTAAAAATAGGCTGTGGTGGTTATTCCAAAAATCCCTTGCTGTGTAGTCATGTTTTAAAGCCACTCGTAGTAAACTCTTTTAGGATTAAATCAGTAGTTTAGTTTATTCACACATTCAAACCTGGGGGAGATCATGATCGTAACTTCACACACACGCACACGCGAAACAGTAAGGGTATAGGAAAGAGGGGTTTTACAACTATGCATAACTTAATAGTAAAAAGAACTACAGAAATGGATATCAGTTCATGAGATGGCCAGAGTCCAGGAAATCCAAATTCAGAGGTGGGGTCCTCTCACAGAGAAGTTCCAGTTCAGACGGGTTCTTGACTGAAGGCAGAAGTGCAGAATTCATTTAAAGATGATGGTGACACAGTGAAATGTTAGTGATGTTCAGAGGCTTGATCTGCTTGGCAGACGGTGGCCAGTGGCTTCCAGATAGACAGGCTTTGAGGAAGGTTTGTTACAGGCTGCTTGGTCAGCCAGAAGTCCCGCTGTTGGGTGTTGCAGGTTGGAGATAAATCAACAGATGTCCTGATTCTGAATTTTCAGTTGTATAAAAGAGATTTCAAAATGGTCAGTAGAGTCATGTGACCTCCTTCCTCCACAATGATTTCTTAATGGGATGTTTATGTGGTGTCTGGGTCTAGCTTTTGGTTGGTGGCTTATAATGTCCCAGTCAGTAGCCTCTGAATGAGTTATTTTCCATATTAATGACCCTGTTCTGGGAAGCTGTATAAGTAAAAAAGAATAACATTTGATTTACATGGTTTATGATTTCTTTCAGGTCTCAGGGGCATGTCACTAGTCTCAGTAACAGTGGCCATGAAACTATAATCAATTGTTGTAAAAACCCATCTGGTTCACTAACGTCCTTTAGGGAAGGAAATCTGCCATATTTACTTGCTGTGGCCTGCAGGTGGCTCCAGACCCGCAGAAACGTGGTTGACTCTAAACTAACCTCAAATGGTATAGCAAGTCACTCAGTTCAAGGGCAATTAGGGATGGATGGCAAATGGTGGATTTGCTAGTGATGTCCACATCGCGTGAAAGAATTTTTAAAAAGTGATAACATGTTTAAAGATCTTGAAGAAGAAGGGGAGGTTCAAGATGGGGCAGAAGTTATTACAAGGAGAAGTCAAGGATTTTCTCTGAATAGGAGGGAATAATGACTGCAGTTTTGAAAGGGATGGGGGACAATACACGTGGAGAAGAGCAATTTACAATGTTGTCAAGGAACGGAAGCTGGGTGGTCAAAACTCTAGTAGGAATAAATTTGAAAGAGCAGTAGCTGGGTTTCAAGGATGAAATTAGCTTGTGGGTGTAGGGGATGGGAGATTAATGAGAAAATGTTGCTTAAAAGAGAGATAAGTTGTCAAAACATTTTGTCTATAGCTCCCTGTTGCTTTCACCATGGCAATGCCTTGTCCAATCAGAGTCGAGTTGCCAACCAATCATCACCCTTTTCCCCTGTAGTATAAATTGTTGTGATTGTTTGAAATTTGGTATTCTTGCATTTGTCCTGACGAGTGCAAGCTTCAGCAAAAAGTCTCTCTTCTCAACAATATTCAAGTTCTGTGTTAACTAGAGAGATGAGAGGTATAAGGTAATGGGAGGATAGAAATTAAGGGGAAATGTGTCTTAATGAGCAAAGTGTCACCGATTGAACTTCAGCGAAGGTGGGTGCCTTACCTGGCCAATGAACAGACAGGATAAAGTTTGCTAAGGATGAGGGCATCAAAGATGGAAAGGAGAGAGCGATTAAGCGAATCAGTTGTACCAGAGGTGTGGTAGTGGAGGTTGTAAGCAACTTGAGGGAGTATTTCTCCAGGGATAGATACACTAGGAAGAGTAGGGATTGTGCACAGTGAGGTATATAAGGACATGATCAGAGATAACTTCAACAGTATACAGGCTCCAGCAATCTCTTTCTAACAAGTAAAATTAAAGAGTAGCTTTTGCACTATTTAAATAAATCAGTATGATGCCAATTATGATGATCTTACAAATTAATCCCAATTCTTTTTAAATATTAAACATAAAGACGCACCAAATCCGGTCTATTGAATTTGCATCTCCAGAATTAACTGCATGGCAAAGCATGATGTTTGGAGAAGCAAAGAGGGTTGAGTGACAATGTTTAGATGATTCCGGAAATGTGCATATTTTATGAATAGAACAAGTCCAGTCAAATTTGGTGCATGGGTTTGCCATTTGAATGACTGCTTATAACCACAGCTACATGAACTGAACAGTAAGAGGATTGTTTGGGATGTTATATGAAGAGCTTGAAGAGAGATTCTCATAACATGTACTGTTTCTGAGTCTGAACAGGATTTGCATTCATTCGTTTAGCTGATGTCAGCTGCAGCAATATTTTGGAAGGCTTGCTTTATAATTTAATAGAGGTCGCACTGACAGGTTGATGCAGGGGGACCCTTTAGAAAAATAAGAAAACTTAGAATGAGAAAATGCTATTTGTGTCAATGCATCCATTTCTTCCCCACTCCCTGCCTGTCCCTCCCTGCCCCAATTATGTCCCCGCCCCCCTACCCCCACCAGATTTTGCCCTGGTTCTGAGGAAGGAATCCACTTCTCATGATCTGCCAAATCAGCAACCAAACTTTCTGACTTTGGAATTGCTTTCCTCTTACAATATTCTGATCAGCAAGGGATTCAACCTTGACCACAGTCAGCCAAGAACTGACCTGATAAGAAGTCATCCTCCACAGACTCCATATGAAGTGTGTTCAATAGGGGAATTGTGTCCTGGTCCAAGGAATTTTGCAAAAAACAACGTAATGTAGCACTGGCTACATGATATTTGGGATCCCTTCACGTTGATGTGGATTTAAGGGGCCTGAATATTGACATGGGTGGAATCAAACACATTTTGCATCTTTGGAAATGCTGGCTCAATGGAGAATTCCAGTTATCTTGACTCCATTTTCTGAAAAAATGACTGAAGAACGTGGCATGAAAATTTCAGTTACCTCTTGATCACAGCTCTGCATTGTGCAGTGATTCATTCCGACATAATCCGCATCAGGAACTTGGAATTCCTGTCACAAATGAAATATCACTACTCTACATTTTTATTATGCATTCTTGGGATGTAAGCATTGCCGGCTAGGCCAGCATTTATTGCCCATCCCTAATTGCCCTTTAGAAGATGGTGGTGAGCCACCATCTCAAATCACTGCAACCTGTGTGGTGTGGGAACACCCACAGTGACAGTGAAAGAATGGAGGTATAGCTCCAAGTCAGGATGGGGTGTGGCTTGGAGGGAAACTTACATGTAATAGTGTTCCCATGTGCCTGCTACCCTTGTTCTTCTAGGTGGTAGAGATCATGGACTTGGAAGGTGCTGTCAAAGGAGACTTGGCAAGTTGCTGCAGTGCATCTTGTAAACCTAGAGAGTTGGATTGATTGAAATGGGGTCAACATTCAAAATACTCACTTGGAAGATTTCCATGATGAATTTTCTGAGCTGCTATGCATGCTGATCTTCAAAGACATCAGGCTAGTTTATTCTTGGCCCATGAATACCTAGCTGTCTACTTTGCCTGGATCATCACCTCAATCGTTGAATCTTTTAGATCTTGTGTTCCAGCACAAAGAGAATAATTATTACATTTATAAACCAAAGACAAGATGCAAAGTGACAAGAACACAATGAGAAACTGCAGCTCATTGCCAATGTGTTCCATGCAGATTTAAATTCCACACATGGCTGGAAGGTCTAAGTTATGGTAAAGAATTGAGAAACACCTGATTAGATTAGATCTCCCATCTAATACTTGACTGAATTGACAAATTTCAACAATATGCTGAAACGTTTTACTGTCCGGATAAATGAGAGGGTGGACAATTTGAACCAGTGGACAATTGTCCAAAATGCTATTTTTTTCCCAAACTTTGAACTTCCTGCCTCACAGAAACTGAACAGAGATTTTACCGATAATTCACCGATTCTGGTTCTCCATTTCTCCCTGCGTGCTACTAGTGTCTCTCTTGCTGCTTTCGATATGCAATAAAAATTACAATTAGATGGTGCCACAGTTTGGGATTCTGTGACCATTAGTTTATAATGAATGTGCCCCAGTCGACTGCCCAACTATGTGACTCAAGCTGGAGCTTATCTGAAAGTAGGGTTGCTGACTCTGGCTGCACATATTCCAGGAGACGTTGACGCAAGTAGCATCACAGAAAGCCAGCAGTGTGATGGGAGCAGGTCTGGAGGGATGCTTGAAAATACCAACACGTTCCCAGGGGATCATCTCTGTCTGAAATGTCTCCCTGCCTGAAGAAGTTAACATGAGAAGTGCACATTATTTTGAAGATAATCCCCCTCCCCTGGTTCTGGGCTGTCTTCGGTAAAGGAGGATCCTACCTGGAAACTCCTAGCTCCAGCTCTCGCTTCCCCGGGTCATTTAAAAATCCCGGGTCAGAGACCTGTTGTGACCGATCAGAGCCGCAGCGCTACAATGTTGCGTTTTCCACTCGGAAGCAGCCAGCTGGAGTGTCTGAACGCTCAGCAAGCACTGAGGGCACAGCTGCACGCCCCACACATGCGCACTTGTGGTGTCAGCTACCTGCATTAAAGATGGCGCAGACCAAACAAACACAGATGACAGAAAAAAAAACCCCTGCCTTGGCAAGTCTGGTCTGCATGCCTGCTCCCTTCATCACTGAAGTTGGGTTTAGAATCTCCCAGAAGGATTCCTTTAGCCACCAGGAGATTAATGTCGATTCCAGGAGACTCCAGGCTATTCTGGGAGGGTCGGCAACCCTATCTGAAAGGGTGTAGTTACCCCAGACATTCCTACACTAGGGTGGCCATCTTCTAGCAGATGAGAGGTGACTTAAAGGCCTGATGGTCAGCTGTTTGCGTGGGATATTTAGCAATGCCTGGCCATCCAAGAACACATCGAGCACCCTGCTGCTTACAAGCTCTTCTGGTCTCTGTAGGTCAAGGAAAGAGAGGCTTTTTAAGTTAAGATTATAAATAAAAGCTGGTAGGCCACTTCATCAATACACCTTCATCATCAGTGAGTCTCTATCATCAAAGTGTCTTCATTGTCAGCATGTCTTCCTCACCAGTACTTCTGCTTTGTCAGCCTGTCTTCAGCAACAGCTGGCAAGATTTTTGCCCCCAGTTGGCAGCACCGTCCTGCCCCTTGGCCATTTTCCCAGAGGTTGGGATCAGAGTTGACAGGCCTATATGCCCGCATGAAGTGGGTGGACAAATAAGATCAAAGGCCAAATAAGGCCTTTGTCAGAGGGTGACTGTAATTTTCCAATTGGCCTGCGAACCCCGACGGCATCAGGAACCAAACCAGCTGTCCGCAGGTGACCTGCCAGTGGCAGACTGGGGGCCCAAGTCTCTAGGCTGGCTTTGAGGCCCTCCACACCAGCCTGACCACTGCTGTGGTCAGATGCCACCTTGTCAAGAGTTTCCCCCTTCGCAATGATGACCCAGCTGCTGAGCACATTAAGTTGGCGAAAGGGCACCTCAAAATTCTGCCTGGTACATCGTGATCATCCCAGCTGTCTCATTGCTGTGTCTTCTTCACATCTTCTTTAAGTAGCTGCTGAAGTCCAAGTGTCCCAATTCTGTACCAAATGACAATCACAGTCACAAATATTGTGAACTGATGGAAGAGTGTGTTTGTTGTATTATACATTGGTTTTTGTGTGTGTACTTTGATAAGTGAAATTTTTATTGCTATTTTGCTTTCAATGAGGGCAGCTGGAACTCTCCTCAGAAGATGCTGAGTTGGTCTCACACTCTCATCTACTTCAGGATGATATTCACCAGGAAGACACCCAAGACCCATGAAAAGATTTTTGCAATTTTTTAGCAGTTGTCCAGCATTCAATAGGTTTGTGAAATACTGCAAGTCTCTTCTGGTACATGGAGAGTTACTAGTCCAAGCTTTTGACTTGTTTCAGCTGAGATGAGTGGATTTTGCTTAATGTCCACCATTTGGAACTGCAAATCTTTTTTCTTCCCATTATATTGGGCTCTCAGCTTAGTTAGCCCTCTTGGGTGAGCATTGTTCCATCATATAGCCTTACCTTTACCTTCAACAGCTTCATTTTTGGTCACCGCCTTGAGGAACTTCACACAGATGGCACCAGTGTCTATCTGACACTTCATTTTAACTTGATGCTCCCCTTCTGCAGTCATCATTCCCTATAGTCACAAGCTTTTTTTTCCCTTGAGACTGGAGGGTGTCAACCTATTCTAGGGTATAGGGTGATTCATCAGGTTCATCGTCCGACATTTCTCCAACAACCATCTTTATCGGCTTGTTTTCCTTCTTTCTAGCCAAACGTGTGTGGAAAGTGATTCAGCTTCATGCAGTTAGAGCGCTGGAGTTTCCTGCAGTATTCACATCCAGTACTCCAGCCTTCAATCTTTCTGCTGGCTCTTCTGCAAAGAATTCTTCCTTTTTATCATCGTCTTGTGCTTGGAAAGCCTGAACTGCCTCTCAGCAGAGAACAAGGTCTTATCCAATCTCCCATCAGTACTCTGCAGCTGATGATTGAACACTTCAGAGCTTCTGCACATGTCAATAGCTTTCTTGAGAGTAAGTTTCTCTTCGCTCAGCAGACGTACTCTCCTGGCGGGGTCTCTTGTTCTGAAGACAATCTTATCTCTGATTAGATCATCCTTCAATTGCTCAAACTCACAAGGCTCAGCTCAATGCAGCCACATACTGATCAGTATTCTCCCCCTCTTCTTGAGGTCTGGCATTGAAGACATTGTGTTCGTAAGTAACATTATTCGAGGGTTAAAGTGGGTCCTTAAGGCCTCAAAATTTAAGGCTGACTTTATTGCTCCTCAGTCAGGTCTAGATTGCAATACAGCTTGTAGCAATCTTTCCCCAGCACTGATAACAGACTTGCTACTCTTATTTGTTCAGATTTCGTGTCTAGCTCTATGGCAATTTCATAGTTTTGCCATTGAAACTGAAGAATTTCCAATTTATTCACAATCTGCCTTCATCTCCATCGGAGCTGATGCTGGCATATTCAAAGCCATGCTGACTTAACCAGTGACCATCCTGTACAAATTTGCAGACTGAAGTTTTAATGATTCTCTGCTCTTTCTTACAGTACCTGCCTCTCTTGCAGCTATCAAAATCCATTCACTGTCAGCTGACCACTCTTGGCACCATGTTCCAAGTGGTTGATGAAATGACCTCTGCTTTTAAGCCATTATACACCAAGCATACCATCAGAGGTCACATGACTTTGGCAAGCCACATTCTCCAAATATATACATCCTCTACCATTGATAAGTAAGCACATGGAATTACTTTCTGGCAGGTTATGATGATCAACTGTGAGAAAGCACTTTTTGAGAGTGTGGTGTAAAAGGTTAATGAATACCATTGAAAAGTTCCCAGGATTGCTTTCAAGTAATTTATAAAACTAAATGAATATGAACTTAAGGCATTGTTAGCCTATTTGAATCAATTTAACAATATTAGATGATTGGTGGTTTATGCAGTCATATTTCAAATTTTTAAACATCTTGAAAACATCGCATTTGTGTTTGTATACCAAAGTAAATAGACTGATAGATGGTACTGAGAACTGATTACTATAATAACCAGCAGATGTCCTATCGTGTTAGATCATAAATGTTCCTCTCATGTCATTCAATCGCATGTTGTGTGTCACACGATTAGTGTGTGTGTGGATGGCTGGGGAGAGGGATATATTGATTCTTCGGTCACCGAGGAATATTGACAGCTTGGCTGAAGCCTACAAGAGTACATAAGATAATAACACTTTTACAAAGTACTTTAAAACACAGGTTTTCATATTAGTATTATATGTTGACCTGTAATACACAAACTTTAATCATTACTCTGATTGTTACTGTGGTGCTTTATTTGCTGTTTTGTTTTTGTTGGCATTTGGGATTACTTTAAATTCATGTTAATTTTTAATGTTAAAATAGGATCACGTTTGGAAAATAGTTTGGGAAGCACTAGCCTTCCCTCAGTAGATTCAACTAATTTGGTCAAGTATGTGACCTCTTCTATTGGAAGGTGCAGGATTGATGGAATGAATGCCACTTTCCAATTTCACACGTCAGCCAGACACAGTCTCCAGGCTGAAAGCAGAGTGTTGCAGGTTCAATCCCCACTCCTGATCACATTGATGTTAAAAAAACTCACAGGCTGGCAATCCTGACATTCCTATCAGGGTCCATGCCACCCAGTGATCTTCACCTCTGGCTCCACTGGAGTATCTGGAGTCAGGGAAAGGTTGCCTCATTTAAATGACCCCTGGCAGAGACCCAAGCCACAGGGTCCACAGGACCTGTCCTTCCTGGATGCCACAAACTGTACAAAATGGCGTCAATTCCAGGTGGTAGCACAGAGAGCTGGGCTAACACTCTATTCCCAAGAGAGGTGTGTGGTTCCTTGCTCAGCATTGTGAGGCAGCAATTTGCTTTTTTATTTCACTGCCTTTATTCGCTAGGCCTCAGAAAATAGCCTGGAAAAGATCAGTTGCCTCACAAAGCTGTACAAGTGTGGTAAAGTGAGGTACACTGTCCCTTTAAGAGAATGCAAGTGTACTGATCATGTGACAGCACTGACAAATCACTGTACAACGTGGGCAACTGGGAACTGTAAGTCTAGTTTTGGAGGTTTGTGAGTGAGCACGTATGATCTGGTGCTCTGCCCTATGTCTCAATAAACCATCACTATTTATTCTTACACCAGTCTTTCCCTGTTTTGACTGCAGAAAGCAAAAATTGATGAGAACATAGGAAGGTGGGCAGTTACTGTTATGTTGGCCAACGAACTTATTTACCCAAGGCATAAAAACAAGGGAGCCACACATTCTCCTGGGGGGGGAGCATGAGCAACTCCCCTGCATCCCCACCTAAACTGGTGGCATTTGCTATAGGTCCTGGCAGCCAGGGGGAGGCAGGCAACTGAGATATTCTCCCTGTAGCTTAGGTAACTATTGAGGGACACTTAAATGAGGTGACCACCCCCCACCCCCCACACCCCCTGCCCCACCCCCCACCTTCTTCAGACTCCAAATACTCCAGTAGAGTCAGTGGTGGAGGTCACTATGAGGCATGGACCCTGCACAAGTGTCAGGATTGCAGGAGTGTGAGTTTTCAAGACCAATATGCAAGGCTGTGCCTGACAACTGCCATTCATCAGGCGGGCACACTATTTTTTCAGCGTACCACTAATCCTGCACCACTAAACCTGCTCCTTGGCTGATGAGGCAGGAGCTCTCAACTTTGGGAGTTCCTGCCCCCCTTCAAATCCTGGCCTACTTGGCAGCTCTTCCCATCCCACTCCCAGTGGAGTTATGGCAGAGTACACCAGTAGGCCATGGATTTTCAGCCAGGTAGTGTATGGGCTGTCGTTCCAGTGCAGTACTAAAGGAGTACTGCATTGTCAGAGACGCTGACATTCAGCTGAAATGTTAAACTGTTGTCCTCTTCAAGTGGACATACAAGCTTCCATGGCACAATGAAGGAGGGAAAGAAATTCTCCCAGTGTTCAGGCCAACAGCCCTCTTTCAACCAGCACTACAAAAAGAGGGTGGATTAATTGGGGATTTACTCATCAGAAACTGAACTGAACCAGCCATGTAAATGCTGTGGCTACAAAAGCAGGTCAGAGGCTGGGAATTCTGAGGTGAGTAACTCACCTCCTGACTCCCCAAAGCCTGTCCACCATCTAGAAGACACAAGTCAGGAGTGTGATGGTATATTCTCCACTTGCCTGGATTAGTGAAACATTCCTGAATGTTAGCAAATTGAAATATGAGCTTTTACCAGTTGCTCACCAAGTTCTATATTTCTATATTATTGCAAACAAGTAAATATTCAACAAACTTATTACAAAGGTAACACAATGTGATCAAGAATAGCACAACTTCCACTTGGGGATAAAGGAAATTCCAGGTTAATTAGACTTCCTCTTAATGGGCACCTTGCATCCGACCAGCAAACTGATCTCAGCTAACTAACACTCAAGAAGCTTAATATCACCCAGGACAAAGAAATCCGCTTGATTGACACCGCATCCACCAATTTAAACATTCACTCCCTCCACCACTGACGCACAGTAGCAGCAGTGTGTACCATCTACAAGATGCACTGCAGCAATTCACCAAGGCTCCTTTGACAACACATTCCAAATCCATGACCTTACCACCTAGAAGGACAGGACAGTAGATACATGGGAACACCAACATCTGCACATTCCCCTCCAAGCCACACACCATCCTGACTTGGAACTATATTGATGAACCTTCACTGTCCACTGGATCAAGTCTTGGAACTCCCTTCCTGTACAAATACCTGCACCAGATGGACTGCAATTATTCAAGAAACCTTTTCAAGGGAAATTGGGGATGAGCAACAAATGCTGGCCATTCTAACAATGCCCATAACGCATGAAAGAATTTTAAAATTCTGCTTAGAACTTAGCTGTGTACAGCTTGATTTGCCCACATTATAACAACAACAATTTTCATCTATATAGCACTGTTAATATTCAGAGGTGCTTCTAGAGTGATTACATTTCAAGAAGAGCTCATGAGTGGATGCTTCTCACTTCAGGACATCTTGAGGCGAGATGAAGTGCTACTTAAATTTAAGTTTCTTTCTTCCTCATTTCATGCCTTGCGTTTCCGAGAATAAAAATATTACAAGTTGTGGTTTGGGAAAAGATAATGACGTCAATCTTGTGCCCCTTAACTGTGGAATTAGTGGTTTGCACATCAGAGGCGGAAAGCGTGGGGATGCTTGAAGCAGTTTCCTCAAATTACTATTGGAAAGAATAAGCAATTGAACTGTGCGACATATTAGTGCAAGAATGTAAACTAACTACTGGCTTTATTCTCTAAGAAAAGAGAATACATATGGGGCAGAATTTTCTGCCTGTCGGGCGGGCCGGTCGGGACCAGGCGCGGGCGGGCGCAGAGCCAATCGCCGCCTGCGATCGGCTGCGCGCCACCATTTTACGTGGGCGGGCCTTAATTGGCGTAAACAGCGTGACGCATGGCCGGGAGCGCTCAACGCTACCTGTGCGGGCGGGGGGGAAAGGGGAGAGTCAGGGCCTGCGCTCTTTCCAGCCTGCACGCAAAAGAGTGCAGAAATCTCCCTGAGGCACGGAGCTACCTCAGGGAGATTAAGTTCGTATTGAAGGTTTTAAACAAAGAAAGATAAAAAAATTATTCAGGTATGTCCCCTGATGTGACAGTGTCACGTGAGCTGGGACATGTTTATGAATTGTTAAAAAAATATTTATTTATTTAATAAAGCCTTCAGGAAACCTCATCCCACCCGTGGATGAGGTTTCCTGAAAAACGCAAAGGCCGCTTGGGCTTTTCGCCTGCCGCCAGCCTTAAGGTTGAACAGGCAGCATTGATCATTTCTTTAGTTGGTTTTTTATTGGCTTTAACAGGCCTTTGACAGTTGGGTGGGTGCGCAGCCCCCTCCAGCGCGCCCGCCGAATGAAAGATCTGAATGACGCACGGTGACGTCAGGACGTACGCCCAACACGAAAATTCAGGCCGTGTATAAATTGTGAAGTAATTGTACAGCTTTATCATTTGAAATACAGGCATATTTTAAGGCTGTACACATAGCCATAGAGTTATGGGAGCATGATGGCACAGAAGGAGGCTATTCGGTCCATTGAGTGCATACTGACTCTCTGTAGAGCAATCCAGTCAGTCTCCTTCCCTGATCTATCATTGTGGACCTGCAAGTTTATTTCCCTCGTGTGCCCATCCATTTTCCTATTGAAATCATTGACCATTTCTGCCTCATAGGCGACGAGTTCCAGGTGATTACCACTCACTGCGAAACAATGTTCTTCCTCACAGCCCCCTTGCAACTCTTACCCAATCCCTTCAATCTGTGTCTCCCACTCCTGGTGCCATGAGCTCATGGGAACAGCTTGTCTTTCTCTACCTTATCTAATCCTGTCATAGGGCAGGATTTTCCAGTTGCCGTGCGGGGGCGGGCCCGACATGCCGACGCATAAAATGACGCTTGATGATGTCGGGCGTGCGTCCCAACGTCATCTCACAGTCCCACGATATTTCGTTCGGTGGGCGCGCGCCAGAGTCAACAGTTACCGCTGATATGTAAACGGCCCATTAAGGCCATTAAGAAAGTAATTCACATCTGCTCACTCCCGCCAAGCCCACCTGCCACCTGAAAAATTCATCTTGTACACCCCGATCAAATCTCCCTCAATCTCCTTTGCTCCAACTAGAACAATCCCAGCTTCTCCAAGCTAATCTTGTAGCTAAATTCCCTCGTCCTGTAACCATTCTGGAAAATCTCCTCTGCACGCTGCCAAGGTCCCCCACACCCTTCCTAAAACGTGGGGATCACATGCTGAGAACTGTGCATTATATGGGAAGAAGCGGGATATCTTGATGTCAGTGCCTGGGCTTTGGTTGAGTCAGAGGTTCTTCGAGGATTCTCTCTACTTGAAAGATAGAGTTGGTGCCTTGGTGAAGTCCAGCAAGGAATTGTTAGTGTACGATCCCATTTTGACCTTCAGGGTTGATGGTCTGGATGTGTTGTGCAGTGTCAGAAAGAGCTCCAAACAGCTTTGCATCTTTTGATTTCCAAGCAGATTCCGAGCATGACTTGCTCTGAGTGGTATTTGTCTCACACAAGGTTCATCCATATGTTTGCAATTTTTCGGTTGTGCTTCACCACATTTGGGAATGCATCTTCCTGCAATTAGCAGTGGCAGCTGCATTGGCCTACATATTGCTAGATTTCAGGACTCAATCTCCACTGGGCAGGCTCAGCAGGCTGCATGTGTAGAAGTCAGGGGCTCTGCTATACTCATCATCTCCAGGACTTCTGCCCAGAATAGGTTAATTGGATACAAAGCTTTGAAATCCGATGACTATTTGACTTTGGGATCTTAAAACAAAAAATGGATTATGTGTATCAGTAGAACACATCCTAGAGAAAGCTTGACATGATTTGGTTCAAAGTATTTAGCACAAATTATAAGCTTTGATGATTCTGAAAATAGACATGGGATACCTTACAAATGTTAATGTGTTCTGAAATACCTCTCCACTATTTTTGCAGATATGGCAACATTTTTAAACAAAATGGGTAAACCTCCTCATTCAAAAAGCTGAGTAAAAAAAACCCCTGTTAAACACTTTAAGCATTTATACGTTAATGTCCCACAGCACAGTCTCAGGAACCATGTAACCACAAATAATTATCAGAAATTTGGAAAAGTTCTTCAATATTCCACATATGTGACTGGTCCAATATTTCATCTTCCATTTAAAAGGTTAGTAGTCAATGGACGTAAGTTTGGTTAAGTAATCACAAGCTGAAATCTTGGGTCTAAAATTATTTGGAAATTGAATTTGGTTTTAATGCAGTGATTTTTACCGGAGAACATTGGCAGGAATATTGGATAGGTTCTATCAAATCTGCTGCTTTGTGGGCTCTGTTAGTTAAAAGATTTATACATTTTCTTTGCAAAATTTACAGGAAAGGTTCAGAAAGTCTTTATAATGAAACGTTGGTTTGGCTCAAGGTTTCTGTGAAAGCTCTCCTTTATTTTCCCTGAGGATCTGCAATGTACAGTATGTTGAAAATGACAGTAGATCTGGTACTGCCTCTGGCACTGTAGGCAATGAACTCTATCCAACCTCCTAATTATGGGTTGAGGTAGACTGTCAAATAAGTAAACACATGCCTCCACTTTGCTTTATGTGTTTTGCCTCCTGCCTATACAGATGGCTGTTGGAAGATGAAGTATTTTGGATGAAGTCCAAATTTTATTTGGTTTGCTGAAAAAGAACTATATTTGACAGCAAACTATGAGCTAAGACATGATACTGCATGATATTACCATTCAAATGCTTCACGCATGAACACAAGTTTATTTTTGACCGCTATTTAAATAGTGATATAACTCCATTTATACTAAGGGGTTAACATAGTGGATGATAAATGTGACACGAATGCTATAAATTTACATTCCAGGCTATTCTTTTTTAAATGTACAATTTTGCTTTTAGCACTATGACCCCACGGTTTCTTAAACAATTCTTAGCACTTAGTTTTCACCCCGTCTTCTCCTCCGACCTCATGTTGGGGTTCAGTTACCTGGATACCACCCAATTCCCTGAACCCCACCCAGGTGACAATGGTCCTGATCCTGTCTTCATGAGTGTTTTCTCAGCGCAGGTTGCTGACTCAGGTTCATTGGAGGCAACTTTATAAACGCTAACACCAACTTGATTGAGATCGGCTACTCAGCACAGACTGGCAATTGAAGATAAAAACAAAAAACTGCTGATGCTGGAAATCCAAAACAAAAACAGAAACAGAAATACCTGGAAAAACTCAACAGGCCTGGCAACTGAATCTATGATCTTCCTGCTCTGAAGGGTTTTTACACAGAAACACGTGGGAGAAGGTCACACAGTTTTGGTTCGTAAAATTAGTCTTCAATGAAAAAATTGTCTTGCCAAAAATCATCTTTAAATTTGATGATTTTCTACATGTTAGAGCTAATGCAAAAATTGGGAGTGCGAAATTGTGCGGACACTTAGCATTATCCGAATTTGCCTTTACTGCATCACCAACCCCCTGTTGTTGCTGCATTAAATGTTTGTTTGCTCTGGGTATCAAAAGATAGTTTCAGTATTCAGAGCTTGTTTCGCTCAATTTTGTTAATATCCAGAAACACTGTCACCCATACATTTCTCTTCCCTGCATTTTTAATATGCTGTGTGCCATTCTTACTCAACTGCAGAGTTTCCTCAAAATTGTGAAATTCCTTGCCCCCCCCCTCAGTTTTTTCTTCTTTTTACAATCCACTGTCCTTCAAACCTCAACCATGTGCCACCAAGGTAACCATACTTCTTGAAAAATTCGCTCTAGCTTTTCGATATGCCATACGCACTTTGGGTCTTAGCTCTACAACTAAATTTTTCAAATTTAAACATCAAAAAACTCATGAATTTGGTTCCAGGCCGCAACTCAACACCCCCAATTTGACTAGTAAAGTTCATGAGAGAGTAACTCCCGAGAGGCACCAATTCAGATTCTAAATCTAAGATGGCCTTGTGGTAATTGTGTGCTCCAAAACCAGGACTATTGGTCACTTTTGCCATTTTCCTTCCTCTAAGTAATACATTTGCACTCATAGAATCCAATAATAAATGGAGCAATACAAATGCTGCATTCCTTAATGGATTTACTCAATAAACTGTCAAACACAAGTTTTATTAAATTATTTGCAATAGCCAGTGTGCCGTTGGGTTTGAAATGATAAGCTTGAAGTTTCTGCCCCTGGAGACACCATGGGGAGAAAGCACAACCTGGACAGCATGGAATCAGCTCATTGCCCATTGAATGCCCAGTGGCCACAATACAACTGAGTATTGGACCACTGCCCGGACAGTGGGTAGGATGCTGCCAGCTGGCCTCTGCACTAAAGACAAATCCCCTACCTGCATCATTCTTAATTGCTCTCAGCAATGAGGGAGCCCATTGCCCCTGTTCCAGCAGCACGTGGCTGCTCTCGAGCTCTAGGATCTTTTGAAATAAATAAATCTGCAGCTGGCTCTTCCATGGAACTGGTGTTTTTGTGCGGTTGCAAGTTGAAATGCTAGGGCCACAGAATCAACAAAGGCAACTGGTAGTAGATATATTTAACTTTCCCCCAGGCAGGAATGGGAGGCGTGCTTTGATCAGGTTAGATTCTCTAAGAATAAAGAGTTGGGCGTTTGCTTAAGCCTTACTATCTAATTAAATGTCAGATTCTAGGGATCAGGATCCTACATGTCTAAACATTGTCATTACTTACAATCTTTTCCTATGATATTTGATATTTATTGAGGTGCAGTGCATTTCTGTTCCCCCTGCTTTGAATTTTGCAACGGAAAATCCAATAATTAATGCGATTATGAGGGAATAGAGAGTTACAAATGTTTAATATTTCTGAAATTCAGGCAAGCCAACTTGCCACATTCAGTAGGCATGCCCTTGGATTTTTTTTTCCAAATCCACCTGTGAATTTATTCTTGGGGGTGGATGGGTGGTGGGGGTGGTGGGATGTGATATTATGTGCAGGAAATGTGGTGTGCAGGGTGACTTAATTAGGCGGGATGCGAAATTTCAATTGCCCGAAGGCAGCTTGAGATGCAGAGATTAAGTCAGTGGCATGTTTGGGGTATGTCGGACTACACGTCAGCCTGTGCAGGGTTCCTACTTGTAATACATTTGCGTGGCATGAATGCTCATTAGTGTAAAACTTTTTAAAATTACACCCTGCCATCAAGATAAAGTCAGCGGTGCATGGGAATCTTGTGGCACCCAGTTCACAGTCATTTAAAGACGAGGTGTCCCTGTTGGCTTTGTGCAGTTGTGTCAGTGGTTTTCCTTGTTTAACTCTGCAGCACTAGGAAGGAAAGCAGGGGAATGACAGCTTGCGGGAGGCTCCGGACAGCGAGAGTGAGTCAGTGGTGAAGGGGGTGGGGGGTGGATTTTGGAGTGGGGTCGGAGACATGGAGGAGTGGAAGAGGGATTAAGGAGAGAACAGAGGGTATGGGGCAGTGAAGTGAAAGGGCACTGGCATCCTGGGTGTGGTGGGGGGGGTTGTGGTGGTGGGGTTGGTCAGTTAAGGTAAGAAAATGAGGGGCCTAAAGGGTGGTCAGTACTGTCCAAATTTGTTTCCATGAGTTTTTGCAGAGTCCCTACGAGGCATTGAGTTCACCTACAACATTTCAATTACTCCCGATGAGATTGCTCTCAGACAGTGGCCAGGATTTTACAGCCCCCCACGACGTACCTCCCCCCGGCAGATGCAGCGAGCATTTAAACCTCCATTCGGTTCGGTGGGACCATAATATCCCACCAGGTGGGAGGGGCCATAAAACCCTGGCCAATGTCCTTTACGATACATAGAGGGGAGGGCCAGCTGAGCCTTCAAATTCAGCCTTGTCCCACAGAGTGGTGAGTGCAACACTAGGCACGAACATGAAGATTCAGTAAAGAAGTGAACACAAAAACACAACATTGTTTCTTCCGCAATAAAGAAAATGTCCCTAACTCTCCTGTAACTACCAATGTTTGCCAACCATGAGGTGCGCCAGTACATTTAGCTCTCTGGCTAAGTTAGTCTCAACAAGTAACAATGATGCACACATGCATAAAGCATTTAATTTTGAAAAACACCCATGCCACCTTTGTGCTCTCAAGTCTTATATTAATGGCAATATGGCCGGGCAGAAAAGTTGTGGCCATGAGACACAGCCTCCCTGTTTGACCAAGAAGCTCTGTTGAAGAGTCATACGGACTCGAAACGTTAACTGTGTTCCTCTCCACAGATGCTGCCAGACCTGCAGAGTTTTTCCAGGTATTTTTATTTTTATTTTTATTTTTAGCTCTTTAATAGGCTGCCCATAGATACAACATTGTCGGCTGATGGCGAACTTCACCAATGAAAAGCTCTCCATGCCACTAAATCGCACATGGTTTCTATGCACGCTTGCTGGCTCTTAGAATTTTAATTCTAATCACATGGCAAATGGCACAAAGCGAGAAAGTGGAAGCCGTGCACAATTCCAGTTCAACTTTGGGAACGGCACACTGTTGACAAAATCCCAGCCACAATTTCTCCCAAGTTTCTAATTTCGAAAACTCATACAGCTTATTTTGCAGAACAGCTGTTCAGAGTTTGGATTGAATGCAGTGATTTGCCATTTATACAAGCATAATTTCTTGCCCTTCAAACATCAGCTTTCATCTGTGTATTTATTTAATCAATTGCTTACATGCAGCTGAAATAGATTATATCAGTTTGTATTCAAGCTTTCTCGACAGCAATTATCATGACCCCAGATCTGTCTCACTCTATCCTGTCATCACAAAGCATTAAATACCTGCTTCTTGTTTTCCGTCAACCATTAATGTGAAAAAAAATTTGAAAAGTTTAATTTCTAACTGTTCAGATTTCTCAATTTTATTTTGTACAACTTTTCTCATCTCTAGCTCTGTCTTCTACAAGCCTCAGACCAGCCATCTACCAACCCATGTAATTTATCGTCTAAAAATTACAGCAGGCCTTTCGGTGTAAAGTTAGGAAATACTTCTCCACGCAAAGGATGGTAGAAGTTTTAAACTCTCTACAGCTGGTGTTATGTCAGTTGTTAATTTTAATTCTGAGATTGATAGATTTCTGTCAATCAAAGGTACAGTATTAAGAGAAATGGGGCAAAGGCAGTTATATGGAATTAGGTCACAGATCAGCCATGATCTCATTGAAAGGTAGAACAGACTCGAGGGGCTAAATGGCCTACTCCTCTTCCTATGCTCCAGCTGTCTAAGAGACATATACCGGCCACCTAATAGGCCATGTACCAGTTATCTAAGACGCCTCATGGCATCTGGCTCTGCCCTTCAGCTTGCCAAAGACACTGCTTCCTGCAGGGAGAGGCCCATAGGGGCCAACCAGTTCCCCTGCTTGGTGCTCTCCCCCACCATCACTACCTGCTGCAGGCCCTGCTGCAATAAGCAGGTCTTCTGTAACTCATGAGCCCAAAGCAGTCTAGGATGCATGGGAACCAATCATCATGTGCACATGTCCCTAAGCCAACTTAATGAAAATAAATACTGCTCCCCACACCCCACACCCCAGCAATCACAGAGGTTACTTTACCAATATCCTCCAAAGAGCTAGGTACTCCTGACTATATAAGAGACAAACCGCTTGGACCATCGTTAGATAAAACCAATGTAAGATTGAACAAGCCTGTCCAAGCACCCCACAGAAACATGAAAAACACTAGCACAAAAAAAATCAAAACAATATAAGCAGCAAAGAGAAATAAACTTCATCATCTGCCTGCTGCTCCCAAAAGCTGAACTCCTTTGGATGTGAAACTGCCCGAGTGAAGCTGTGTGCCTGCAGTATGGGTGCTCCATTCAACGTTCATTTCCGCCATTCTTGCAGCCTTCTATAACAAAACTGCCAGTTTGGTACAGTTGGTATTGGAACATGGCAGTTGTTTGCTGTAGTTTTGTACCTACAAGGAACTAAATTGAGATCGTGACTGTGTTCATTTCATTTTAGACCTTTACAACAATCTGAGAGAAGAAACTCTCTCCTAACCCCATTGGATTAGATTTGAAGTCACCCTGTATTGGAGACGAAGGGATTTATGCCTAACGCATTGCAATGCCATGTCTTCATTTTCTCTAGTTTAGTCTTCATTTTATAACATCACATATCGTCATCAAATATACGTGAAAATATGGTCAGCTCCCACTGAATGTGCTCTTTGTACACATCCAACACATCTACATGCTAATGGTTTAATTTTTTGCATATCATTGCTGTTTAAAAATTATATATACAATGACCTTACTGTTGCTTGTAAAAATAGTTAAAAGCCTACAGCCCATTCCTTATTTATTTCTTCTGTTTCAGCACAAGCGAACTGATCAAAAGAACTACTCTATAAAGATAAAACATCCTCGGAAAGTAAGCTTCAGAAAATAAGAGAGGGACGGACAATTTCTTTTAACATCTTCGCAGTGCAGATATGTGTTTTGCTAGTGCGGTGTTACAGAAACAAAGGAAATATTTTGTTCGTCAAGTAGAAATGTTAGAAAAATCTGTTTGGCATATAGAAAACTGAGAACTAATGTCAGATGTCTTCAATAATGGACTTCGAAAAGTAAATTGAAGATAAAAGCCACATCTGATCTCGTTCAATGCATTGATGTGGTACAGAAATGTTTCAGTCATGATGGAGGCTGTATTCCAAGATTTGGCCTTCCTGGCACTGTACTCGCTGTAAATTTTGTTCGGAAGCACTTGACATGAAATTACAGTTTGAGAGTGTTTTTATTCTGTACTAAAAATGATTTACTAGCAAGTCTACACTGAGCCCTCTCACTTAATCCTGAAATTCTCCAGATAACTGGGTTGCGAGTAAATTCACTTCTTTGGTGAACCAACATGCCTACCACTGGCAGAATGCAAACTGAGAAACGTGCCAGGTTTTCACAAAGTTTCCTTTGTTCAGGCTGTTTCTCCTCTCCTCTGCTGGGCCTGAAGTAGAGTTAAATTTTGAATGCATTTCAAAGCAGCCGATAGTTTTTTTTTTAACTGATATTTGCAGTTTTTTTTTATTCATTCCTGAAATATGGGTGTTGCAGGTCAGGCCAGCACTTGTTGCACGTCCCTAATTGCCCTTGAAAAGGTGGTGGTGAGCCCTCTTCTCAAACCACTGCTGTATATGTGCTGTAGGTACACCCACAGTGCTGTTAGGGAAGGGAGTTTCATGATTTTGACCCAGTGACAGTGAAGGCATGGTGATATAGTCCCAAGTCAGGATGGTGTGTAGCTTGTAAGGGAACTTGCAGGTGGTGTTGTTCCCATGCATCTCCTGCCCTTGTTTTCTCAGTGGCAGGCTAGCTTGTTTGGAAGGTGCTGTCAATGGAGCCTTGGCAAGTTACATTATATTGGAAGCTGAGGCTGAACAGTTTTGGAATGCATATAGGTGCACTACAGCAGTTGAACAAGACCCACCATTACATTCCCAAGGACAACGAAGGAGAGGCAACAGATGCTGGCCTTTCCTTATCCCGAGAGGAATAAAAATAGCTAAGATAAAGGTGTTTGTCATGCACAGAACAGTAAACAGGAGTGAACAATGTGGAGTGGATAGATATCCTCATGTTTCGATTGTTAACTTTGGCGGATAGGAAAATGTTCACAAAGAACTATCTCTCATGAGATTGAATAGAAAAGATAGAGTCCATGGTAGGGGCTTTGGAGTGGAAAAAGCGATCAGGAGGAAGCATTCCACGCTCTCTAATATTCTTATTAAAGACCCTGTAGCTCTAGTTAAACAATAGATCATTTTGAAGGCATGTGGTGCCATGTCGAAGTTTGAGTTAGGCATTTGACTGTCTCCGGAGATGATGGACTGTGCCCAGGGTATACGTCACTTCTGGATTGAACATTACCAGTTGCGGCTGTAGAGGCCGATCATGAGTGGCAGTCCCTTCCACAGCTGGCACAGGTGAACGGCGTTGGCCCAAGGTCAACTGGTGTTTTTACCTCTGGTGGGCTCCCATTTCCGCCATCTGATCATTTCTTTTGCCTTCTGCTTTTTCCACACCCTTCCTGACTCTTGTCTCCCAGCACTCCGGTTAGCAGCGAAGACTTCCCATGGATCAATTCTGATTCCCATCAACCTGAAGTCTTGCCTGCAGCCATCCTTGTACCTCAGATGTGAGCAACATGTTAATTTCATGCCGATAGCAAGCTCGCAATGGCTCATGTGTATGGGGATGCGGTCATGATTCATTCAGCTCACATTACACAGCCAACGGAGTCGCCACTGACTCAAGAGGGCAAACATGCTGGGGATCTCTGCATGCTGGTGTACTTCCATATTCAGCACTCTGTCTTGCCAGGAGATGCCCAATATTCATCTGAGGCAGCTGAGGTGGAAGCTGTTCAGTTGCTTTTCTTGACTTGCATTAGTTGTTCATGCCTCACTGCTGTAAAGGAGGGTGCTGAGAATACCTTCAGTTTTGAATCTGTTCACGTAATCACCCTCGAGGTCACTATTGTTGTGAAACAGGAAGTACTTAGCACCATTAACTTGGACTGAAGTTGTGTCTGGAAGTTTGAACCAATTGAGTCTGAGTGAGAGTGAGCCTGACTCCTCTGGGGATTCTTACTCCATTTTATTCTTACGTCATGTTGAGCCGTGGCACTGGATTCTGGCTGCAATTAGGCTATAATCGCAGTTTTGAAACCACTTTGCACATTGTTATGATCCCTATAGAAGCCAATAATTTTTAAAAAGAAATTCAAACTTCCAGTTTATAACTGAAAGGGTGATACAACAAGACTGCATATTTTAAGACTTTTACTGTAACAAGCAAACTAGGAGCAACATTGACTAAGCACTTTTTTGTGTAGGTAATTTATATTTTAAACTACGAAGCAGTGCGTTCCTCTTTTATTTTTAACACAACTGAAAATCCCAATTCAGAATTATATTTTACATTGTACTTTAGGGAGGCATTTAATTCTCCTGGAACCAATCCAATGTGATACTTAGCTCCCAAGAGTTTAGTTCCACACTCTTCCTTTCCCAGCTTGGTTAAACTTTAACCCCGGAACTGTCTTTCACGGTGAATGTTTTTTCTTGGAGAACCTCCTTCTAGTGCAAGCTTGGCAAATCTTCGAGACTCATTTTAAATCCTCATGAATTTGTTTTTTTCAATCCGAGTGCAAGCATTCCTGCATGGTGGACCATAGAGATTTGTTGCCCCTAGCTGCTCTCTCTCTCCCGGATCCAGGCAGACTAACTTGTCAGTGATTTTCAAAAATATCTTTTAGGAAAGCCTGTAACACAATCTCACAATGATGTCCAATGGGCTCTCCCCCTCCCAAAGCCCTTCTCCAGGCCAACATGAATCACATGGGCCTTGTATCGAGATAGAAATGCTGATTAGCTTATTCTTTAGACCCCCAACTATATTCTATCTTGGAAGTAAGAGGACAGTTTAAAGGATAACCATTTACAATCTGATGTTCTCAACATCTTCCTGGAACTTTGGAGACTAGCAGTCTAACCATTGCAAACACAGATGCTACTGTCATTGTTTCCAAGTGTGGACATGTTACACCTTCTTTCCAGCAAAATAATTGGGCCTCCATTTAACCTTTAACACCCAAGCCTATTATCAGACAAACTTCAGAACAGGTCACATGATCGCCCTTTCTTTTAGCCTAGATTAAAGACACAGTCCTGAAACATGACAATCTTATAAACGTCATATTTGTAACAACATGCTGCAGCTCCATGCAAGTGCACCCCCCGATTTTAATTTACTTTCTATCAATGCGGGTGGATAAACAGGTCACCAACACTGGAAACCTGAAGTAAGGCAGAAAGTGCAGGAAATCCACTATAGACCTGTCTGCATCTAACCAAAGAAGTTAATGTTTTAGGTAGAGATCCTTCATTAGATTTTCTAGACTCTCACAAATAGCTCGTGGAGTCATAGAGTCATTAAGGCACAGAGAGAGGCCATGCTGGCTCTCTGTAGGTCAATCCACTCTCCTCTGTCTTCCACCAAACACCGGATTTTGGGAGCTGAGGTGGAATTGGGCCCTTTACATGCCCCTTAATTGGCCAGTTAAGGGCCTCAATAGGCCTAAAGGCAGGCAGGCTGGCAGATGCCTTACCCACCTACCGAATTATGGGCAACAGCTCAGGGGTGGGTGGGAAGGTGCAGGGCTAGCCACCCGGCCTATTTTACATGCACCGCCTCAAACACCCCTAAAATTTAGCCAAATATCTCTATTTATGAAGCCCAAGATCCTATGTGCCTTGCTAGCTGCTCTCTTAATATGTCCTGTCAGCTTCAGAGATTAATGAAGGACCATCTATCCATGTACATTTTCTTTAGAACTGTTAGAGGACAGCTAAAACCATTAGTTGCCTCTGTGTTTCAGAGCTCAGGACTTGGACAATCTTTATCTGGTCTCCTTTCTATTTTCATTACTCCTCTAAAGGGACTTGCCTGCCTATATAAAATTCTGATATTAGGATCCTTACCTGAACATTCCTCCTTCATGTACACGCTGTGTATTTTCAGTATTTCCTGCTTTTATTTTAACTCTCTTTACTAATACTTTTTGGCTGTGGTATACTGTATGGTTGCAATTCTTTGTCATTTTATTGTAGTTTCAGTAATCTTGTTGTGACCTGAGTTCGGAACAATAGCATTGATTTCACCTTCTGGCTAAAGTGGCCACACCATTTCATTGCCTATTATACAGTATTCGGCTGGCACGCTAGATGCTGCAACCCAATGAGAACTCTGTGCTCCTCCAAAGCTGGCCCCTTATGCATTCCCATTTCCTTTGCCCCACCATTGATGGCCATGTCCACCTCAGCCCCAAGCCCCAGAATCCCTTCATCAAACCACTGCCCCTTTTCAATTCTCTGGAAATTCTGGAAATGCTCAGCAAGTCTGGTAGCATCTGTGAAGGGAGAAACATGGTTAGCATTTCAGGCCAGTCACCTTCCTCCTGTCTCTCCACCTTTAACATTTTCCTTGAAATCTATTAGTTCAACCAAGCTTTGGGTCACTTTTCCTGATATCTCCTTCCAGGCTGAGAAAAACATGTAGAATCAATTGGGTGGGGTTAAGAAACAGCAAAGGGCAGAAAGCATTGGTGAGAGATGTTTATGGGCTACGTAATGGTGCTAGTAGTGTATGGCTGAGTATAGATCATGAAATTAGAGGCACATGTAACAAGGGTAATACAGTAATCATGGAGACTTTAATCTTCGTACAGACTGGGCAAACCAAATTTGCAGTAATAGTGTGGACAATGTGTTCACGGAGTCTATACAAGAAAGTGTCCTAGATCAGTATGTCGAGGCACCAGCCGGAGAACAGGCTATTTTGGATCTAGTATTGTGTAATGAGAAAGGGTTACTTAATAACCTTGTAGTAAAGGGACCTCTAGGGAAATGTGACCATAAGATGACACAATTTTATATTGAGTTTAAAAGTGATTTATTTAAGTTCAAAACTCGGGTCTTAAATCTAAACAAAGCAAACTATGTAGGTATGAGTTGTGAGTTGGCTAAAGTGGATTGGGAAATTACATTACAAGATATGAAAGAGGACAAGCCATGGCTAGCATTTAAAGAATTAATACATAATTTGCAACAAATACATATTCCCTTAAGACATAAAAACTCCACAAAAATTAATAAAGCTGTGGTTAGCAAGATGGATTAAAAAGAGTATTGCAGCAAAGGGAGGGGATTGTAATGTCAAAAAGTGCAGTAAACCTGAGGATTGGGAGGAATTTGGAACTCAGCAAAGAGGGACCAAGAAATTGATAAGGAAAGAGAAAAGAGAGCATGAGAGTAGATTAGCAATAGAGATAAAATCAGATTGTAAATGCTTCTATAGGTATATCCATTCTATAGGAATTACACTAACAACCAATTTAAGATTATCAGTCGTACTCACAATAAGATTCAATTATGCTTGCTAGAAGCCACGTATATTCATATGAAGGGACCTATTCTCTGCAGGCAGGAACATGTCAAAGCATTGCACCTTTTTGAAGTAAACTAAAGCATGGGGGACAATAGTCTCCGATTGCATTCTTCATGTAGCAATGCCTCGACCAATCAGAGTCGACTTGCCTACCAGCCAGCACCCTTTTTTTCATGCAATATAAATTGAAATTTATTATGTATGCTTGGCTGAGAACCCAGACATTCATTACCCTTGTTGAAACAGCTGCGGCCCAGAGAAAACATTGCTTGGTTGACAGTTCAGGCTCTCTGAACCCTGCCGTCAACTTCCAATCTTTATTTACACAAGGTTAAGTAGTTTCAAAGGCTTGCAGTTTTTGTCATTGATACTTTAAAGCAGGCTTGTCCAACCTGTGACCCGAGGGCTGGATTGTGGACCCGAAGCCATTCTCTGAGGCCTCCAGAGCCACTGTTCAAAATGCCAGTAAGCCAGGTAAGTGAAGTTGCAGATTATGCAAGGGGTGGCTCCTCCAATCACAGGCTCACTAGTGAGCCTATCAACAGTAAATGTGGGAGAGAAACAGGCTGTGATTGGAGGAGCAGCAAACACCAGTGGCAGTGAGTATGCTGGGGAGAAACTGGCTTTCAGCAGGGGAGGGTGAGAGAGAAGAGAACGAGGCTGCTGGGGTCATGGGGAGGAGAGAGGGACTGCCGGGGCCACTTAGGAAGGTGAGAGTGCCGGGGTCTGGAGGAGGAGAGAGAGAATGCCAGGACCATGGGAGGAGAGAGAGGTTGCCGAGGCCACTGGGGAAGGAGATACTACTGGGGCCACGAAGAGGAAAGAGAGACTGCGGGGCCATGGGGAGGAGAGAGAGAGAGACTGCCGGTACCATGGGGAGGAGACAGAGACTGTTGGGGCCTTAGGGAGGAGAGGAGCAGGTGGCCAGAGGTGAGGCGCTGTGGTGTCTAGGTCAGCGGTGGGGGAAGAGGCTGGCTGATGTGTGTGGGAGAGAGATTGTGAGAGGGTGTGAATGTATGAAAGGAAGTGGAGTATGAGAGAGGGTGAAGTGAGTGTAATGGACCGTGATGGGAGGAGCACGCAGTTAACTCCAGCCCCACTTCTCCACAAGTCATAACAATGGTTTAAATATTTAGTTCACCCACAAAACTAGCCAATTTTGTACCTCTGATACTGTTATTTCCAGCATAAATAGATTCTAACTGGGCTTCTTTCAGTAAACACAAAAAAATATTGATTTATTATAAAACAAACTTCTCCTTTAAAACAAGTTATAAAACTGGTTAACGTACAAGTTGCAGTTTAGAAGTGCAACAATTTTCCCTTTTTTAAAAGCAGATATTCAAACCCCCATACACTCACACACAAACACAAACAGGACAGAACAAACACAGTCTCCTGCAAAGGTTTGAGTATGGGTAAGTTTCTTTTAAAAGGATAAAATTCAAAGAGAACCTTGACGCTGTTGATCTAATAGAATTCTGGTCGCAATAGGTCTGGAAGTTCCCTCAGACAGGTTTTTTGGTGAAACTGTCCTTGATGACCCTTATTTATCACAACATTTCAGACTTTCAAATAAACAGATTAGTTATCCTGATGAGGTGTTTCTGAGGCAGGTTTAACTCACTCTGGACCACATATAACACAAAGGCAGGGCAGAGAGAGAGAAAAAGAGAGTCTTTTTTCTGGCAGCCTGCTTCTAAGGCACACACACACCCACTGACTGAGAGTTTTAAAGACTAAGATGTTCAACAAATACTTCTCTTAGAGCAGGCGTTTTTAACGAATCGGCAAGTCTTTAACCTGGCAACAACAGTTCTTTGTTAACTTAGATGGACAAAGTATCTCTTCTCTCTCCAGGTGTTCCCCGCTGGACAGCTATTTTGACCTGTACCATTCTTGAAGAATGGCATTTTCACAGCCCCGAATTAATATTGAAAACTTTTAAAAAATAACTCAGAAGGAAGAATGTCCAAATACAATGTCCTTCAAATTCTCCAAAATTAGGCTCCTCACATGTGTGTGAGGGAGTGAGTGTGTGGGAGGGAGGAAGTGTATGTGAGAGAGAGAGAGAGAGAGAGAGAGAGTGTGTGTGTGTGAGACAGAGAGTGTGTCAAAGAGGGAGAGAGTGTGTGAGAGAAAGCGAGTGTGTGGTGGGAGGGAGCAGAATGTGTGGGAGGGAAGGGAATGTGTGGTTTGTGTAAGAGGGAGGGAGTGTGTGAGAGAAAGCGAGTGTGTGGTGGGAGGGAGCAGAATGTGTGGGAGGGAAGGGAATGTGGTGTGTGCAAGAGGGAGGGAGTGTGTGGAATGTGTGTATGGCTCAGTTGCCCTCATCCCCACACCAACAGCTATTTGCACCCACTCACACAGTGGATAAGGGTGAATACCCTGAGACTGGGAGTGAGCTGGACACACACGCTCTGATCCTCTCACACTCTAACAGTCATCTTTAATTACTCTTTTTTTTTAATATTATCAATTTCTTGATTTGTCATGTCTTTATCTTTGCTCAGCAAATTATTTCTTTTTTACTTAGTCAACTTTTTTTTGAAATTCATGTATCTTTCTGAAATTTGCTCATCAGTCCCTTGAATGAGAAAACAATGGAATTGTGCCCCCCCGCCACCACCCCCCCATACAAAAAGGTTGGACAAGCCTGTTTTAAAGGGGTCTGCGTGACTGACGCTTTTATTGCCTTCTCGTGGAATGACTTTTTTTAATATAGACCATAAGACCATAAGATGTAGGAGCAAAAGTAGACCATTCGGCCCATCGAGTCTGCTCTGCCATTCAATGAGATCATGGCTGATCTGCTAATCCTCAACTCCACTTTCCTACCTTTTCCCCATAACTGTTGATTCCCTTACTGATTAAAAATCTGTCTATCTTAGCCTTGAATATACAACCCAGCCTCTACAACCCTCTGTAGTAAAGAATTCCACAGGTTCACTACCCTCTGAGAGAAGAAATTCCTCCTCATCCCTGTTTTAAATGGGTGACCTTTTAATCTGAGATTATGCCTCTGGTCCTAGACTGTCCCAGAAGGGGAAACAACCTCTCAGCATCTACCCTGTCAAGAATCTTATATGTTTCAATAAGGTTGCTTCTCATTCTTCTAAACTCCAATGAATGCAGGCCCAACCTACACAGCCTGTCCTCATAAGAAAATCCCTCCATACCTGGGATTAACCTAATGAACCTTCTCTGAACTGCCTCCAATGCCAATATATTTTTCCTTAGATAAGAGGATCAAAGCTGTTCACAGTATTCTAGGTGTGGTCTAACTAGTGCCTTGTATAGCTTTAGCAAGACTTCCCTATTTTTATACTCCATTCGCTTTGAAATAAAGGCCAACATTCCATTCGCCTTCCCTATTACCTAGTAGAAAGTTATGAATGAAGTGCTTGATGAATAGTAGAAAGTTATGAATGAGCTACTTTGAGTTAAACCTTTTTTTCACATCCTACTGTCACTATAGGTTTCATTGGTCCTATACAAAGTATAGTGGTCCAATGGGCATGGAAATGCCATAGCTTGGCATGGGGGCATAAGGGGCTATAGGGAGTGGGTGGAAGGGCAGAGCTTGGCATGGGGGCATGAGGAGACATGGTGGGGTGGGTGGGGGTCATATCTTGCCATAGAGGCAATAGAAGGACTTTTGGAACTCACCTTTTAAAAGGTCCCCTCATGCAGACTATGGTCCCCAACTCCTCTGAGGGGTCGTGAGCCATGGCTCTTGAAAAACCTGGCAATACCCAATGAAAATTGCAGAGGAGTTGGACTTGTCTTTCTCCGCAATGGAGCCAGCCAGGTCAGGAGTGCTGAATGCGTGCGTTTGACAGGAACCAGCCTACATCCTGTAAGGGCACCCCTGAAAATCAAACAGCCCATGAAAGACATTGGGAATCCCAGAAATGGGACCCGCCTGCCATTTTTAAAGGGCTCCTGAGTCATCCAGGCCTTTTGGCGGAATTTTACGCCAATGGGATTTTACGGTCCTGCCGCAGTCAATCGAGTTAAAAATGGCTCGCGGCATTTTACGGCCCTATGACAGCCGCGATGGGGCCATAAAATTCCAGCTTTTGTGTCTGTCTTCACAGTAGATATAAAAAAAACATCCTGGCAATAATGGGGAACCAAGGATATAGCGAAGATGAGGGAACTTAAAGAAATCAGTATAAGAAAAGAAATAGAACTGGAGAAACAATGGGACTAAGTGACAACAGGGTCTCCTGGACCTGACAACCTGCATCCCAGGCTTTTAAAAGAGGCAGCTGCATGATTCATTGGTTTTGATCTTCCAGAACTCGTTAGATTCTAGAACAGTTCCCAAGAATTGAAGATGGCAAACATAATCCCACTATTTAACAAAGAAGAAAGAGTGACATGGGAGGTGATAGGCCAATGAGCTGAATATCAGTAGTGAGCAAAATGCTAGAAACAATGATTAGGGATGTGGTAAAGGGGGACTTAGAAAATCATAATATAATTAAGTAGATTCTCAGATGAAAGGAAAATCACGTTTGATAAATCTGTTCAAGTTTTGTTGGATGTAAATAAAGAATAGATAAGGGTGAACCAGATAGTATCATGTATTTGAATTTTCAAAAAGCATTTGATAAGGTGGCACACAAGAGGTCATTATACATCATGTGACTGGGGGTGTGATATATTAGCATGGATTGAGGATTTGTTAAAGGACAAAATACAGGAATAGGGGGAAATGGTGGTGTTGTGGTAATGTCACTGGACTAGTAATCCAGAGGCCCAGGCTAATTCTCTGGGGGGCATAGGTCCAAATTTCAATTAATAATTAATTCAGTTAATTTAAATTAATAAATCTAGAATATAAAGTTAGCCTCAATGATGGTGACCATTAAACTATCAGTGATTGTTGTAGGGACCCATCTAGTTCACCAATGTCATTTTGAAAAGGAAATCCTCCATCCTTACCTGGTCTGGCCTACATGTAACTCCAGGCCCGCGCCAATGTGGTTGACTCTTAACTGTCCTCTAAATTTTTCAGTTCAGTGCAATTAGGCATGGGCAACAAATGCTGGCTTTGCCAGCGACGCCCACATCCCATGAAAGTATAAAGAGAATAAATGTGACATTTTCAGGTTGGCAGGCTGTAAGGTGTCACAAGAGTCACTGCTTAGGCCTTAGCTATTTACAATCTATATTAATGACTTAGATGAGTGGACTGAGTACAGTGAGTGCAATATATCCAAGTTTGCTGACCATATAAAGTTAGGTGGGAATGTAAGCAGTGAGGAGGATGCGAAGGGGCTGCAGAGGGATATAAACAGATTGGGAAAGTGGGCAAGAACATGGCAGATGGAATATAATGTGGCAAAGTGTGAAGTTATACTTTGAGAGGAAAATTAAAAAAGCAGAATAATCTCTGAATGGTGAGAGACTGGGAAACTAGAACCTTGCTGTTCTTAGGTGTGAATCACAGAAAGTTAACATGCAGGTACAGCAAACAATTAGGAAGGCAAATGGTGTGTTAGCTTTTGTCACAAAGCAATTGGGTGTACATGAATAAAGTAGTCTTACTGCAATTATACAGAGCATTGGTGAGGCCGCACCTAGAGTTCTGTGTACAGTTTTAGTCTCCTTACCTAAAGATGGACGTATCCTAGAGATAGTGCAACAAAGGTTTGCTACTGATTCCTAGAATTGTCCTTAGGTTCATGAATGGTTCCTAGGATTGTCCTATGAGAAGTGATTGATGTAAATTAGGCCTATATTCCCTGACGTTTAAAAGGATGACAGTTGGTGTAATTGAAATCATATAAAATTCTTAAGGCACTTGACAAGGTGGATGCTAAGAAAATGTTTCCTTTGGTTGGAGAAATCTACGGGGTCACAGCTTATGAATAAGTGGTGGGCCAGTTGGATCAGAGTTGAGGAGAAATTCCTCCATTTAGAGGGTTTTAAATCTTTGGAATTATTTACCCCAGAAATCTGTGGAAGCTCTGTTGTTGACTGAAGATAGATTTTTGGTTACTGAGGGAAGTAAGAGATATTGGGACAGTAGAGAAATATGGGATAGTGTGGAAAGATCTGAATGGTGGAGCAGGCTTGAAGGGCCAAAAGTCCACTTCAGCTCATTTCTTCTGCAGGAAAAAGAAAGAATTGCATTTATATAGCGAAGTTCACAGCCACCAAATATCCAAAGGCACATTTCAGCCAGTGAAAGACTTTTGAAGTGCAATTGCTGTTGAAATGTAGGAAAGACAGCAGCTAACTTGTGCACAGCAAGCTCCCACAAACAGAAACGCAATTAAGATCAGGTAACTTGTTCTTTGTGAAGTTGATTGTGGAAGGAATATTGGGCAGTACACCAGGGGTTAACTCACCTGGCCTTCTCCAAAATGCTTCCTTGAGATCTTTTTCGTCCACCTGAGAGGGCCTCAGTTTAACGTTTAATCCGAAAGTCGGCACCTCCAACTGTGCAGCACTCCCTCATTACTGCACTGACTGTTAGCCTAGATTGTTGTTCTCAAGTCCTGGAATGCAATTTGAATCCACAACCTTGTACCTCAGAGGTGAAGTACTACAAACTGAGCCAAAGCTGACTCTAGTTATTTATGGCCCAGTGTCAATTGTTATACTTATAACATTCTGTGAATCATCTTGGGATGTGTTACAACATTAAAGGTAGCGCTAGCAGGGAATCTGAATGACTCCCAGAGTGTGGATGGCCTTGCCCCTTTGCAAGTCCCAGGTGCAGCTGTCACGGCTGGTGGTACCTGGAATAATCCCATGCTCAGGGTTACAGGTGATGGTCAATGGTGGATCCGACGGATTCTACAGCAGTGAAGGCGGAGGAGCTATGACCTCGGAGGACAACACCTGGCTGGTGCCAGGCGGAGGACCCTCTGGAAGAGGGCTCGTGTTCCCTTCAAACAGATGTGAGAAAGGCAATGGGAAACCACCTCATGCTCTTTCACTTCAGCATATCTCACAGCACGGTAGATAGGCAGGGCATGAAGTGGATTGTGCGGAGGGCAGGTTTTCTTTTGACAGGAGACATTCATTTTGCTGAATCCGTTAAGTTGTCATGGCAACGTTTCTTTTCTTACGTGGTCATTTTGAAAATGCCTTTCCATTCCAAAATCTGACATGTGCCGACTGTGCTACAGTGCAGGCTGCTGATTGGAAGAATCCCAGCTCTTTATTGAAGTTGCTGCACAAAAAATCTGAATAAATTCCTTCTATTCCTCACACCTGCAGATGCAGTTGATAGTCTCGAGATTTGAATGGAAAAGATAAAGCAATGTGAGATTCTAGATTTAATAACTTCCTGCACTGAAGATATCAAGTGGCATTGGGAAATCAACTGGTGTGATTTGAAACTCTTTGTTAACCAACATAGTAATTACTTCCTTCTGAAATGATGACATTAGAATTTATAAGGGAACTTTCACCAGGGTGAACTGTACACCTGGCATTCTATTGTTAAATACAGCAGATAAATATGTACAAACAATACACAATTTTGTGTTAGATGGAATGTAATTAACAACAAGTGTTCTAGTGATCAGCCTACTCTATAATGAACAATAATACATGGCTGTAAATTGGTGATTTGGGGGTTAATGTTTACTATTTGATCTATGTTGGGCTAATATAAAGGCTTATATTTTGTGTCTTTTAAACTTAGGATACACTGAAGAATTATCTACAAATTATTTCATTCTTTCCTGGTTAACCATTGGAAACAGACTTTAAAAAAGCGAATTCAGTGGCCACAACTCTAGAGCATTGGCCTCTCAACTGAGAGATCGACATTCGAGCTTCAAAATGCTTTTGAACTCCCAAAAAGGCAAATTGCATTTTGTTTTGTTTTTAATTGTTCTCAGGATGTGAGCATCACTGGCAAGGCCCACCTACTACACTAATTGTCAATGAGAAGGGGGGTGGTGAGCTGCCTTCTTGAACCACTGACTTTTTTTCCACTGAATGACTTGCTAGGCTATTTCAGAGGCAACCACATTACTGTAGATCTGGAGTCACATGTTGGCCAGACTGAGTAAGGACAGTAGATTTCCGCCCTTGGAGGACATTAGTGAACCAGATGGGTCTTTACTATAATCTGATAGTTTCTTGATCATTATTAATGGAATTTAAATTCCCCCAAGCTGCTGTGGTGGGATTTGAACTCATGTCTCCAAAGCATTAGTCCCCTGGGTTACTGGTCCAGTAACATGGCCATCGTGTTACCATCCTCCTACCTAGATAGATGGATGGAGAGCAAAGGGTTAACACTAGAAGCATACAAGATACTGACATAATAATGATGTCAGGTCACGTGACTGAGAAGTAAGCAAGATCTGGAAGGAGGAGAAGCCCCAAACTTGTGCAGAGATCCAAACGTGTAAATAAGCATCTGTCGAAATTTAATAATAAAGCACTAAATTTAATGACAGAAAGCAAAGACCAGGCTGAAGTATGGATTCATCCATCATATAGGCTGGCAGCTAACTGCGATTATGCAATCTTAAAGGATGAGCTGATTCGTGACAGGATCATATTCAAGTCTTTGATGAAGCATTGTCAGATCTCGTACAGACAAGGGAGGATTTAACACTAGTGAAAGCATTGCAGATTGGGAGGCAAACAGAGCTCAGGAAATAGAATTGGGCATTTGTTTGTGGGAAGGAGAGGTCCCGTGGAGAAGATCGAGTGAGACCATTCGGTTTGTAGGCCATAAGAGAGAAAGGGCGCCAAATGCCTAAGCCCGCCAAAACAGGGAAAAGCGCACCAACTGCCATTTTGGAATGCCTTCAGTGTGGTGGGAACAAACTGCGCAAGTGAGAAGAATGTCCATCAGGGGAGGACACAGTGCCACAGCTGTGGAAAAAAGAGGCCACTTCAAAACTGCCCGCCCCTCAAAAACACAGACAACCCGCAAAAAGGGAGAAAAAATTGTAAAATAGAACCACATACAAGAAGTGGAAGAACCACAAGCAAAGGAACTGACCTTCCTGAGGGAGGTAAATGATACTGAACACAAAGTATTAGAGTACTCAACTCAAATTGGATGGATACCCCACAGAGTTTAAACTAGACACAGGAGCAGAGGTTTCTGTTTTACCAGATGAAGTCAAATGGCTCAAACAGATTACATTGCAACCCTCATCTATCGAATTACAGCTTTAGAAGTGAAAGGCCAACTTTTGGCAAAGCTGAAATATAAAGACCGAGAAATCCTCAAACTTCTCTGTCATTCAAAATCAAGAGTGCCCTCTACTAAGCAAAAAGGCATGCCTAAAACTGAAATTAATCTAAAGTGGACAACATTGTTTATGAGAACAACAGCAGGACATTTCAAAATGAATTTCCAAAATTGTTTACAGGCTTAAGGAAATTAAAACCGAGTGCCACATCACACTACGAGCTGAAGCTAAACCAATTTGCCTCTTTACACTGAGGAAAGTCCCTCACCCACTCTTGGACAAAGTCAAAGGTAACATTGAAAAGATGCAGCAGCAAGGGGTTATTTCACCAGTCACCATTTCAATAAAATTACATTTCGGAATGGTTACGGTCCCAAAGCCAAACGGTACTATAAAAATTTGCGTGGATTTAACTCAACTAAACAAATCAGTCAAACATGTGATTCACCAATGGCCTCAATGGATAAGAACCTTGCCAAACTAGCCAAGACTACTTTATTTACCAGATTGGATGTCAACAGTGCATTTTGGCATTTTGTGTACTTTGTCTCTGAACAAAGGATCCAGACTGCTGACCACATTGATAATGCCAGTCAGTTGTTATTGTTTCAATAGATGCCCTTTGGAATAGCGTCTGCTCTAGAAATTCTCCAGAGAACAGTGCCTCACACTCCAGAAGGCAGGGAAGGAGTAACATGCCATATGGACAACATACTTGTACATGGTGAGAGAAATGCACGACTGCAGAGTCAGAGCAGTCCTAAGAGTCTTACAGGTTGCAGGCCTAACACTGAGTAAAAAGTGTGTTTGCCAAACCTATGATCAAGTTTCTAGGTCACATGGTACAAACCACTGGAATCACAGTTGATCCACAAAAAATGAAAGTAATCAGAGAATTCCCACAACCCAGGAACATAACTGAGCTTCAAAGATTCCTCGGGATGTAAACCAAGTGGCCAAGTTCCTACCAAATTTAGAGGAGATCAATGAGCCCTTGAGACAGCAGTTGAGACAGGGTCAACAGTCGTGCTGGAGTGTGGCCCAGAAAAATACTTTCAAAAGGATTAAACAACTTCTAATCTCTTCTGAAATCTTGGCACATTCGACCAGGATTACCAATCATAATAGCATCAGGTGCATCGTCTACCGGTCTGGGGGCTGTTTTATTTCAAGTGCAGAGAAACAGCAAGTATAAATCAGTCTACCGTGCCTCTAGGTCACTAACAGAAACAGAACAATAATACACCACAATAGAAAAAGAAGCATTGACAGCAGCATATGAAAAATGTTCAGATTATGTTATGGGATTGCATTTCAAAATTGAAACAGACAATAAGCCAGTATCTGAATATGAAAGAGATTGCAAAGATGTCGCCCAGAATCCAACAGCTCAGATTAAGATTGATGAGATATGACTCCATCACAGAGTATGTGCAAGGGAAGTATCAAACAACAGCAGACACACTGTCACGAATACCATCAGAAGAAACCAGCCAAGAGGATTTACACTTCATCAAGGGGGTTGAACCATATACATCCTTAATCACTCAGCACTTACCAGCTACTGCAAAAAAGTTGGGAATGGATTTATTTGAATTTAGGGGAAAACCTTCCTTATTGTCTTTGATTACTACTCACAATGGATTGAAGTAAACAGATTGCACAGTATCACAGCAGAAGCAGTCATACAATCCTGCAGGAGAATTTATGCAACACATGGCATTCTAGACATCATAGTGTCTGACAATGGGCCACAATTTGCTAATGAGCTATTCTACAATTTTGCAAATGAATATGCCTTCGTTCATGCAACCAGTTCATCTCACTATCCTCAAACGAATGGAGTACGAACCATCAAAGATTTATTGAAGAAAAACAAAGACATTAACCTAGCCCTTCTGAGTTCCTCCCCATTACAACATGGTTTCTCACCATCAGAGTTACGATTAGGTAGGGGATTGAGAACACAGCTTCCATCTCCAGAACAAAAACTCAAACCCAATATCACCACAAACAACCATGAGAGGGTAAAACAGCATGAGGAAGAAACAAAAACAAAAAATGCTGGAAAAACTCAGCAGGTCTAACAGCATCTGTGGAGAGAAAAACAGAGTTAATGTTTCGAGTCCATATAGCTCTTCTTCAGAGCTAAAGAGAAGTAAAAATGTGATGAAATATATACTGTTTAAGTGGGGTGAGGCAGGTGAAGCTGGATAGAAGGCCAGCGATAGGTGGGGGCAAAGGAGAGATTGCCAAAGATGTCATAAACAAAAGGACAAAGGGACATTAATGGTAGTGATACTGGCTAAAGGAGGTGCTGATGGTGGCGTTAAGGTCAGAAAGCAGAATGTGGTAATTGCAGGACAGGGGTAAGCACTCTGGAAAGAACAACATGAACAAGTGACAGATGGCCCTTGTGGGGGTGGGGGGTTGGGGGGGGTGGTGGGGGGCACTGTGGAGGGGGAAAAAAATGAAAATAGGATAAAAGATGGGGAGAAAACAATGAATAAAAATGAAAATAAGTAAAAATAAAAATAAGTGGATAAAAAATAAAAATTAAAAAATGAAAATTAATATTTTCATGTTTATGGAAGAAACAATCTGGCTCGGATCTTTAATCACAGGCATAAAACACTTGAGTTATCATTGTGCTGAAGTCTGGGCAGAGTATGAATCTGAGACCAACAGAAGGAAGGCACAATCATTGAAAAATCTCCACAACCAAGATTGTACAGGATTAAGACAGACCAGGGCATCATAAGGAGAAACTGCAGTACCTTAACACCCTTGGAGAGAAAGCTAATAGAAACTTGGACTAACTACTCAGATCCTGATAACGAAGAAGACTTACTACAAACTCTACTGCCACCCAGAAAAAGAATACACACACTGACAGAAGAGAGAGTATGGAATATCCTTGGCCTCAAAAGGAGATCAGAACGAGATCAGGGAGATTGGTCAAGGCACCTCAGGGACTAACCCTGTGAAGTCTGAGAATTTAGGGGGAGATGTGGAGAATGTAAATATGATGGGGATAAAGACTTGGGGGGAGATGTGGAGGAAAGGGTTAACATCAAAAGCATAGTTGATGCTGATGTAAGAATGATGTCAGAGTACGTGACTGAGAAGTAAGAGAGATCGGGAAGAAGGAGAAGCTTCAACCTCGTGTAGAGGTCCAAATGTGTAGATACTTGATGTAAATAAACAGTAATGGTTATGAGAGACTACAGACTCAAGCAACATATTTTGGGTGAATAGACAGTCCCCAAAGCCCCCATCTTCACCTCAGCCACACAACAAATGAATGGAGAGCACTGATGTCACCTCTGAGCCAGATTATGCTGTCTCACCTGTTTGATGTCCAAAAGTGCCATTGCACAGCCAAGTCAAGGAGTCAGGAACTCCTGCCCTCAGAATGCTGCAAACTGTGGCCACATCCCTCCCTTGCTGTCACCATTCTTTAAGGTGGATGGAGACTCTGCCTCTTTTAAGGCTTCACAAAAACAGGCGACTAAACCAAGGACCTGGCATATCTGAGCTCCAGCCTAATTTGCTGCTCTTCCATCAAATTCCCATCAGAGTTAATGGGAAAGTGCGCCAGATGAGCCATGGATTTTTGACAGTGCCATGTCCCAAGCCCAACCATCTTCAGCTGCTTCATCAATGACCTGCCCCCATCATAAGGTCAGAAATGGGGATGTTCACTGATGATTACCTACTCTTCAATTCTATTCACAAGTCCTCAGATAATGAAGCAGCCTGTGTCCCTTGCAGCAAGACCTGTACAACATTCAAGCTTGGACTAATAAGAGACAAGTCACATTTGCACCACCCAAGTGTTAGTCCATCTCCAACAATGGAAAGTCTAACCATCTTCCTTTGACGTTTAACGACATTACCATTGTTGAATTTTCCACCTTCAATAGCCTGGGAGTCACCATTGAACATAAACATAACTGGACCAATGATATAAATACTGTGACTGCAAGAGAAGATCAGAAGCTGGGTGTTTTTCAGCAAGTATCTCAACTCTTGACTTTCCAAAGCTTTTCCACCATCTACAAGGCACAAGTCAGGAATGTGTTGGAATACTCTCCACTTGTCTGGCTGACAAGCTGACAAGCAACTCCAACAACACTCAAGAAACTCAATGTCATCCAGGACAAAGCTACCCATATTGGCAGTTCATCCATCATCTTAAATATTCAGATCCCTTCACCACTGACACACAGTGGCAGAAGTGTATACCAATACTGCCCTAGCCTGTGACAATGATATCTTGTCAAGTTAAAAAAAGTTCCAATTATTATGAATATGAGACTTTACAAGATGATAATGTTTTAAATGATCCCCTTGTAATTTAAGGTAAAACAAAATGTTGTGAATGGGGCATGGTGTGATCAGACTAATTCTGCCCGGAGGCAGGCCCATGTGACCTGTAACCGAAACCTATAGAAAATCAAGTGACAAGCTCTTTAACCTTGACACAAAAGAGGGGCAGCTGATCATTCTGGATAAAGACTCACAGACTGAGAGACCTGGAGATGGAGACAGAAACAGCTTCTGTTTTTTGTGTAAGCCACTAAGCAGGATGCTGGTGGGAACTGGCTTGCTATTTGAAGAGACAGGACTTGTAGAGATTTAAGGAATAAGGTGTCAGCGGCGTGGGCTGAAAATTGATTCAGACTGAATGGAACAACATTCCGGACACTGGAAGATTCACCCTGGTGTGGCATGGTGTCACGAGAATATGCTTTTTGAAGGTATGATTTCTGATTTTTTTCACTGGCTGGATTTTAAATTGGAACCCTAAACAGGTAATTGTGATTTTTTGAAAAGAAACACCCCAGACAGGCCGAGCTGCTACAAAACACAACTTTGCATTCCAGAAAGTTGGAATGAAGACAGGCAATCAACCCTCTGGGGAGCATGAAACACCCCATGTCCTAAATATTCACAATACGCGGAGACTTTGTAAATGTTTCTGAGATGAGATGTCAAATTTCAGTTACCTGTTCTGAAACAATAACTGCAGCAGATGTGAACTAATCAAGCCCTCTGGGATATGCAACGAGCAAGGTTTTTCAAGGGAACCTCTGTCAAGCAGGAGAGAGGAAGAAGTGAAAAGGACAATGCTGCACTGAAACGTTGTTAGAGCCATGTGCCTTCTCTCTCTTTCTCCCTGGAAGTACTACTCCCAGTTTGTAAAGTGATCACACTGAGAGGAAAATGACGGCGAACTGAAAACTTCTAAAATTTGGAAATCTGCTCCGTATGAATGCATCCAGGAAAACAGCTAAGCTAAATGGCCACAATGTTGAATCACCTCATCGAGGCCAATCAGGGAACTGCTAACCGTATACTCAATCTTTTCTTTCCATATAAGCCTTTCCTGTTTCGCTGTCATCTTTTCTTATGTGTGTGTGTGTATGTGTGTAGGCCCGGACAAATGTACGTGACTGTATGAATGATGTTGCATTTTTCTTTTTTTTTTAGCTCAGGAATAGTTTCAATGAACTGACCTTGTTCTTTGTTTAACCTAAGAAAACCTGTCTGAGTAATTCTCTACAACCTCAACACTTAAATAGTGGGACACTTACAGAATTGGCAAAGCACATTCTGCTTAAATTCTTTTTAAAAATAACTCTGTTACGGTCAAATGAAAAGTGGGAGAATAGGGGAGTGATTTCACCCCTCCTCACCTGGTTGTAACACATGGAGGCGAAATCTTGTTGGAAAGCCGGAGGGAGCTTGGAATTGAATCTTCATGGCTAAATTTTGGCTGGGAGCATGACGTAAAGTATTTTGGTTGTGTTAATTAGTTAATGGAGAAGTACCTTTTCTGTCAATTAGTGCATTAGTTGCTTATTAGGTAATGTTTAGTCTATGCTGATTTTAGTCTGTTTGTTACAGCAAAAGTCTTAAAGTATGAAATTTGTTATGTGATTCTTTCGATCAGTCTTTGGAAAATTCATCTCTTTTCTTTAAAGTTATCGGTCTCTACAGGGATCGTAACACTCTTTTCTTTTATCCCTAGTCACCTCCTGCTGCTCCATTGAAATTCAGGAGCCTCATATTATTAAACTGCTTCCCTGCTGCTGGAAATACAGGGTAGTTTGATAAAGCAGACTTTTTTCTTAATTGACTCACAGTATGTTTGTTTATTGCGAAGCAAAATGAACTGTGTCTTCCACCCCCAGAGTGTGGAGCTACAGTTTGTAGCTTTGCAATAGACGTTGAGTGCAGAGTGCCAGATAGCCCTGGGTTCTGGTTAAAATCACTTGAAGCAATTATTGCCAGTTTTAACTAAAAGCAAAGCCTTCTAATTCACTCACAATCTCAATTGTTCGTCTGTGTTTTTCCTTAAATCTTATTGGTTAAGGAGATGGACTGTTGGTCCTGTTGTTTACTAAGGTCTCAGATGCCCCATTGCCCTCATTGTGCCTTTATCAATTAGTACTTCTAGCAACTTATAGGGCAAAACATTTCTGTTCTGAAGGGCGCTGGAGGAGGACTAACTAATAGTGCACACTGCAAGATGCCCTACCCCAGCAAAATCTGGCCCATGCATGGCTTCAATCTTATCCTTGATATGTGTGACATGATAGAGCGTTAGCTATGGCTCAGATGATATCACCCTTGTCTTTACTCACAAGGTTCTGCATTCAAGTCCAACTTGAGCACAAAACTCAATGTTGACATTCCAGTGCAGCGCTAAGGGTGTGCTGCACTGTTGGAGGTGCCATCTTTCAGGTGAGGCATTAAACAGAGGCCCCAAGTGCCTGCTCTGGTGGATTTAAAAGTTCCCATGGCTCACTATTTTGAAAAAGAGCAGGGAAGCTATCCCTGGTGCCCTGGCCAATATTTGCTGTGATAAATGTAAAAGGTCTCAGGGTACTATTAAGAGCAGGGGAGTTCTCCCTGTTGTTCTGTCCAATATTTATCCATCAATAAGTATCACATAAACAGATTAACTAATCATTTATCTCATTGCTGTTTGTGGGAGTTTGCTGTGTGAAAAATTGGTTGCTGCAATTCCAACATTACAACAGTGACTACACTTCAAAAAGTACTTCATTGCTTTGAGATGTGCAGTGGTCATGAAAAGTGCAATATAAATGCAGGTCTTTCTTTTTCTTGCTTCAAATACCCACCTCTAAAGAAACTCCCTGGAGGTTTTGTAGATATTACTAGATTACGTATAGACAGACTTGAATTTGTTCAAAAACAGAAAATGCTGGAAAAACTCAGCCGGTCTAGCAGCATCTGTGGAGAGAGAAACAGAGTTAACGTTTCGAGTCAGTATGGCCCTTCTTCAGAGCCGAAGAGCAGTGGAAATGTGATTAAATTTGTACTGTTTAAAGGGAGAGGAACATGTGAAGCTGGATAGAAGGCCAGCGGTAGGTGGGGACAAAGGGGAGATTGACAACGATGTCATGAACTAAAGGAGAAAGGGAGTGTTAATGGTGGCGGTAAGGGTTAAAAAAAATAGGTGCTGATAGTGACATAAAGGTAAGAAAGCAGAATGTGATAATAGCAGAACAAGGGTAACATTGTGTGAAAGAACAACATGGAACAAGTGACAGGAAGCAAGTTGGGGATGGGGTGGGGGGAGGGGCGGTGGTGGGGGAAAGAGGGATAGAAAATGGGATAGAAGGGGGGATAAAAAAGGGGAATAAAACCATGGATAAATGAATAGAAATAAAAATAAAGATAAAAATAAGTGGACAAAAAATAAAAATGAATGTAGCAAAAGGGAATAAAAAAAAGGGTGAGGATAGAGTTCATGGTCTAACGTTGTTGAACTCAATGTTAAGTCCGGAAGGCTGCAAAGTGCCTAATCAGAAGATAAGATGCTGTTCCTCCAGTTTGCCTTGAGCTTCACTGGAACATTGCAGCAGGCCAAGGACGGACATGTGGGCATGAGGGCAGGATGGTGTGTTGAAATGGCAATTGACAGGAAGGTCTGGGTCACGCTTGCAGACAGGTCAGAGGTGTTCCGCAAAGCGATCACCCAGTTTGGTTTCCCCTCTCAGTTTGTTTACCTCACACCAGGGAGGTTCGAGGATTTAGATAACTGCATTGGATCGATATTCACTTTGTGACCGCTGTTGCTGCTGAGATTGATTCACGTGGAACTGAAAATGAGATGATTACGCATGCTCAAGATATTGAAAATATGTGATCCACAAGATGAGCTCATAGTTTGAGTTGAATATCCATCAACATCAGTATGGGCAGAATTTAACAGGTGCGCGCCTGACCCGAACGGGAGAAAAATAGTGCGCGATGACATCGGGCGAGTGTCCCGACGTCATCGCGCAATTGCATGATATTTCTGTCGGCGGGTGCGCTGACGATTAAGAGGTCTGTTAAGCCCATTAATTAAATATAATTTTCCCCTTCCCGTCTAACCTTATGGTTGGCAGGCGGGCAAATAGGCCAAGCTATCTTTGGATTTTTAAGGAGACCTTATCCACAGGCAGGATGAGGTTTCCAATGTTAATTAAAATAAAAGAAAAAATTTTTAGAACTCACTTTCAACATGTCCCTGCTCGTGTGTCAGAGTCACATGAGAGGTCATGTTTTCCTTTTTTTTGAAACCTTTATTTTTAATGTGAAAAATCTTCAGCTCCTTGAGGCAGCTCTGTGCCTTCAGGGAGCTTTCACTGAGTGCAGCCGTGCACATGCGCTGACTTCCGCGCTCGCCCTCCTTCCCCCCACCGCCCCCACCTTGGCAGCGCTAAGCCTCACAGTGTGCCTTTCACGCTGGCTGGCCATTAATTGGCCAGGCAGCATGAAATCACGGTCAGAACCTGCCCGTTGCACCCGCCCGATGAGGTAAAAACTCTGCCCCATGTGTGTGTGTGTGAGATGGGCTGAGGGGACTATATTTTTTCACTGAATGCAGTTTGCTTTCCAATCTACAACCTTCCTGATTCAACCTAAGAGTTCAACAATTGCAAATTACCACTGCCCCCATTTTTATCAGACAACATGTTCTGGTAATGCCATTGTAATTTCTGGCTTTTAAACCCACCTTTTGCGTCTTTACATGTCCCAATACCACCAACACACCCCTTCTTCCCCCCCAATGACCTCTCTTGCCTTGCACCTTCACTCCTTTTGTCATTTAGTCTCTCCTACCTTCCACCCTACCACAGATCTTCTCTTGTGCACTATCCTCCCCTCCTTCCTTCCCTTCCTCTGCACTTGCTTAAATCCTGACACATCTCTAACTATTCTCAGTTCTGACGAAGGTCATCGACCTGAAGCATTACCTCTGTTACACTCTCCACTGATACTGCCTGACTTTCTGGGTTTTTCAAGCATTTCCACTTTTCATTTGTGCTCGGAGCCTCGTGTTTTCCACATTCAGCCGTTCCTATTATTTTTTGTTTGTCGACAATATTTGTTTCTTATTTCCAATCCGGTACTGGGGGGAGGTGGTGCCATAATGGTGTTGTCACTGGACTAGTATTCTGGAGACCCAGGGTAATGCTCTGGGGACCTGGGTTTGAATCCCACCACGGCAGATGGTGGAATTTGAATTCAATAAAAATCTGGAATTAAAAGCCTGATGAAACCCATTGCTGATTGTCGTAAAAACCCCACCTTGCTCACTAATATTCCCCCCATGTGATTCCAGACCCACAGCAATGTGGTTGACTCTTAAATGCCCTCTGAACAAGGGCAATTAGGGATGAGCAATAAATGTTGGCCTAGCTAGCGATGCCCACAGCCCGTGAATGGATAAAAAAACATTACTGCCCATTCACAAGCTGGCTAACTATTCTGCTTGGCCATGAGGGTGCCGCTATTGGCCACTAATGGAATCATAGAAAAGACCATTCGGCCCAATGTTCCTGTGCAGTCTCTTTGAAAGGGCTATTGAATTCCTGCCACTACTTTAAAGAAATGAGGGATGGATTTGATAGCAGCTGATTACATTTCAATGGCAACAGAAGAAATTATGTCTGTATGTTTGGTTTACTCAATCCAAACATTATTAATACAATTCTGAACATTTAACAAATTATATTTTAAAAGAAAGAAAATGCTTCAAATATTTCAGCTTAAGTGCAAGCCAAAGGAGATCAATTAGGCACTTGAATTCGCAGTGGTTTCCAAAATTGAGCAGGTTATGAGAAGGTCAGTAGTGAAAGATTGACCTACTTGTTATTGAACTGGCAACAGGGGAACAACAGATATAGAAGAAGGGAGAGGCTTAGAATATTTCTCCGTGCATAGTAGGTTATTAGAATGTGGAATGCATTATCACAAGTGGCTATTGAGCAAAAGACTATGAGATAACTTAAAAGAGAATTAGTTAAATATTTGCAGAGGAAAAACATTTAAAAAGACATGGGCAAAGAGCATGGAAATGAGATTGGAACAGACATCTCCAATTAGGAGCTAGTAATGATGCATGTATGATGGATTGAATGACCTAGCTCGCTGCTAAATTCCATGACTCTATCTTGCTTTCTCTTGCCTTTCTTTACCCTCTCTTTATCTGCCTTTATCTCTCACATACTTGCTGATCCCCCCTATCATTCACTGTGTGTTTCTGTTTATTTCTTTCTTTCACTTCCATTCTACCTCTTTCTCTCGTTCATTTCATCATGCATCTCACACACTACATAGTACTTTTCACACACTTTAGTGTTCTTCCTGCCCACTTTGGCTTTCAGAGATGGTTCTAGGTTCCATCTCTCCTTCATCAATGGGGTCTCCTCATCTTCCTCGTAACCTGAAGACAGTCATTCAAGGGATGATGACCCAATACAGTATTCTAAAATTCCTCACCAACCACCTCACCATTCTGTCTTCAGCTTCTCTTGCTGAGCAATTGCACAGTATGTGAAATATCCTGTTACATTGGTTCATTTATTTTCTTACTCTCAACCAACGCACTTGGGAAGTATTCTGTGCAGGCGGGAGGTTTTGCATTCCATCGATTGCTCTCTTGTTATGTCTGGAACTAAGCAATGATTACTTGCAGATGACAGTTCTAGATGACAGTTTCTTTGCTGAGTGGAGAAAATTGCTGTGTTTCTATAAATTGTGGCTGAAGTTTACATTATGATGTGGTTCTCCAAATACCAGTCATGTGTGAGGTAATAGAAGTCTTGCACTGGTGTGACCTGGGTCTTCCAGCATAGTTTCAATTCACTCCCCTTGTTGTAGTTACAATACTCATGGGGGACTACAGCTCCAGTGAAAAAGATCTTGCCTGTGGTGTAACACTTCCAGAATTACCCACTGATTTGACTCCAGCCTGGATCTGGGGTAAGCATCAAGTTGGATGCCAATCTGTAACTCAGCCATCCAAGGTATTTTCTTCCCTGAGACAGCTGCTTGAGCCAAAGCAAGGTATAATTAAGTGCTAGGCTTGGCATTTTTCATGCTGATTTGTTCCAGTTGGGTCAGAATTCTTCTGGTCGCTATGTGTAACCACATTGCGAACGCAATTAAGTTTTATTCTGTTCAGCATTTCTGACAAAACCATAAACACGTTTTTTTATAGCATGGTCACAATGTCGGTAGAAATACTGAGCAGAGACAACCTTCATGAACATATGAATGTCAACCCTTAGCAACCAGAAGAATTCTTGCCCCAAAGGGTTTTGTATTTTTCTCATTAAGCACTAGTTGGGTGGGGAGGTGGTGGAAGGGTGCCAACATGATGCATTGAGATTTATCTGTACACTAATGGTGATCTGGTTTGACTAAGACTTATAAACTGTAACGTAAGTAAAGGTAGAGAACAGTGTGGAGATCCATTAATCTATTTATATTAAGCATGTTGAAATAAATTCTGCCTCAGACATGTATAAATCTGTCTCATTGTGCACAGAATTTAAGGGGAAGGGATGAGGTAGATTTATTCTGAAGACATTTTATTTTATTCTTCTATTTCCTTGCTCGGCTCCTTTTGTTAAAATGGAGTCTGCCTCTGACCCTTTGTTGCAATACCATGAGTTAACAAACCTTTACTTCTTGTAGGTAAAGCCACTTCTCCATGTGTTAGGTCAGAACAGCGAGATGAGAGCAAAGGAAGAGGAGCTCCAACCAGCCATCGCAGAAGCAGATAAACTTGCTTTGGGGATTCGGGAACTCGAGCAGAAGAATGCTCAGCTGGTTCAGCAGAAAAGTGCCGTAAGTTCATCCTATCAAACTTTCTGTGCTTGTTCAGTGTGTCACTGAAAAATTACAACCTTGTTTTCTATCTACCCATCCAAGTAACTAAATATGTAAACCCCTTGTGCCCCTCCCTGTCTATGTAATCTCCTCCAGCCCCACAACCCTCTGAGGTGTCTGTGCTCACCTAATTCTGGCCCCGCGTCCTCAGTTTTAATCGCTCCACCATTGGTGGATGTGCCTTCAGCTGCCTCGGCCCTGAGCTCTGGAATTCACCTCCTAAAGTAAACCTCTCTGCCCCTCTACTTCGCTTCCTCCCTTCAAGACACCTCTTAAAATCTGTCTCTTTGACCAAGCTTTTAGGCGACTGACCCAGTATCTCTTTTCGTGGCTCAGTATCACTTCTGTTTTATTGTACTCCTGTAAAGCACCTTGGGATGTTTTATTGTGTTAAAGGTGCTAATTAAAAATAAGCTGTTGTTGAAGTGACCAACATTGTGTTTCATGAAGTATGACAACTAATTGGACAGATATTGTGCTCACAGTGCTTTAACCCATTATGCTTTCACAGTCCTGTTTAATTTGCTATGAAGTGGCCCAGTAAGGCCCAGTAAGCCATCATTAAGTGTTTGGACACACAACCCAGAGACTCATAAGTTCAGATACCAGCCTTGATTTGTATTTCTATTACACAACCTTCCTCTCCATCCATCTTCTTTCCCGCACCCCCCACCCACACACCCCCCCCCCCCCCGCCACCGCCCCCCCACCCCCCCACCCCCTTCTTTCTGGGATGTAGCAACGCACTTTTCTTTGTACAGCAGCAATTCTTCAATGCCTGTCCCCAAGTAGATCTTCACGTGAACCTAGATTGTGTCCAGGCTTTTCAACCAGGTAAGGCATCTTACACTGATCCTGATCCTAATCCTGCCCTTACTTGATGTCCATACTTTCGAGTATTTGTCCCTGAGCAGTGACCAAAATCCAGTGGCTTTATTACTCCCTTGATTGACACCAAAAAGTGCAGGAGAAACCATAGTTTAAATTTCAGTCCATGCTGTATCACACTCTTGTAGTATTACCACACTAAACCATTGTGGGAACCAATGGTACAAGGTTGTTTCAGTTTAGGTGCCAGCCTTGACTTTGTAGTGGAGGTCTCCCCACCCACCCCAGCCAAGGCAGAACGTCATGTGCTTAAACCCCAGTTCAGGGGCAGCCTGTTAAAAGGCTGGCCTCGGTGCTCTGGGGCTTTGTCCTAGTTATGTGGTTAAACATTAAGCCCTCATCCCACCCTCCCATACCAACTCATGCTTCCAACCACCCCAATGGCCTCTCACACACTCCCTGACAACCTACCTTCCTGTGCTCAACCTCGTGAAGGAAATCTGCTGTCCCTTTTTTCTTTGATGGGATGTGGGTGTCAGTAACAAGGCCAACATTTGTTGCCCATCCTGAATTGCCCTTGAACTGCAAGGCTTGCTAGACCATTTCAGAGCATATTTTGGAGTCAACCACATTGCTGTGGATCTGGAGTCACATATAGGCCAGACCAGGTAGGGATGGCAGATTTCCTTCTTTAAAGGACATTAGTGAACCCAGTGAGTTTTTGCAACAATTGACAATAGATTCATGGTCACCATTACAGAGACTAGCTTCAATTCTAAATTGTTTTTTTATTGGGGTTTGAACCCTTGTCCCCAAGGCCACTTATTACCAATCCAGTAACATTACCATTATGCCACCTTGCCTGGTCTGGCCTATGTATGCCTCCAGACCCCCACAGCAACATGGTTGACTCTTAACTTCCCTCAGAAATGGCCTAGCAGATCACCCAATTGTAGCAATTAGGGATGGGCAACAAATGCTGGCCTTGCCAGTGATGCTCATATCCCATGAAAGAATTTTTAAAAAGTTCTCCAGGTAATCAAAAGTGTGAAAAATAATCAACAAGAAAATAATAACAAGAACAAGAATATTGATCTTTATCTAAGGGGCTGGAATACAAAGGGCAGGAAGCTATGCTTGATTAGAACCCCAGCTAGCAAACTGTTTATTTTTGGACGTTACAAATCTGGAAAGATATATTCACATTGGAAGGGATACAGAGCAGATTCACCAAAATGGTAACAAAATGTAAAGGGTTAAATTGTGAGGACAAATTGTGTAACCATGGCTTGTATTGACTTGAGGTTTTGAGGTTGAGATGTGATCTAATTGGGGTGCAGTTAACAATAAAGAGATTTCATTGGGGAGATACAAAGGAGCTATCCAAAAGAACGCTGCATAATCTTAACGCTAGAACCAGGCCACTTAGGACTGAAATCCTAAATACAGGGTCAGTAAAAATCTGGAACTTTGTCTCCATAAGGTTACAATGCTGAGTCAATTGAAACACTCAAGACTGAGATCAATTGGTAGACTTAAAATTCTTTGATTCATATTTCCAGCACTATTGGGTTCAGTGTCTCCAGCAAATCAGCATTATCCTGTGAAACAATGGGAATTCACAGTGTGCACAAGTGTGTCCATGTTTTAATCCCCTGGGGCGTCAACTCAGCCATTGCAAGCGGTTAGTTTACACTGCAACAGTTTACTTACTGCTCCATGGAATCTGGTCACGAGCTGTTGCTTCTTCAGTCCCTGATGTCCCTCCTGCCGACCTCAGCTGCAGGTCATACCGAACATTGCTTCTTTCTTCAGTTGCAGGATCTGTGCTGCTAATGGATATTCCTGGGCCCTGAACTGAGAGCCCCTGCCTGCAGCACAGAGACCAATCTCAGAAGGAAGCAGCAATGTCAGGTTGAAGCTGAAGTCAAGTGCAATGCAAATAAGGACATTAATGAGGTACAGTGGCTCGGTGCTTTGTGGGCGGGATGGTGGGGGGGTGTGGGGTGGTGGGGGAAAATAGGCAAAAGAATTGGAGGTAGACCATTGGTTTGTGAATTTTTAAACCCCTCCCCCTGCCGATCTATCCATCCTGAGGGATTAAGATTGCCCCTTAAAGTGTACTTGCTGAAGAATGGAGTGTCTCTCTGAACTGGAGTTAAGGAGTTTAAAGAAAGAAAATGTGGCAATTATGTTTTTATGTAATGTGTAGTATACCTTTAAGTAGGATGGTATAAAGGTAGATCACATGATCTTATGTAACCAATGAGGAGTAGCACGAGCTACCTCTGGAGTCAATAGTCTGAGTTAGTAAGAAGTATGGAGACAGGGTTTGAGTTGAAAGTGCACAAGTGTAGCTGCTGAATACCTTTGTAAATAAACAGCATGTGTTCCGCCTAAGAACTGTCTACTGATCTACTCTGTCTATTGTACCAATTTGGCCATCCCAAAACCAGCGTGTAAACCCGATCCATAAGTCCTAACAAAGTGGCGACAAGGAAAAAGTGAGGAAAAAGCGAAGATACAATAAACTGGCTTCGAGGATAAAACAAGTTACCGAAGGAAATCAAGCTCGCATGGTAATTGTAAGTAGAATTTCTATCCTAATCATCGAAGCAATCCCCTCACAAATGCTGCAATTCAGAAGAATTGATCCTTTTGATCCAGCCACGGATGATTGGTCTCATTATATTGAACGTCTCACGTTCTTTTTCCAAGCGAACAACATTGTGGGGGAAGAGAAGAGGCGAGCAATCCTCTTATCCACCTATGGGAGTAAAGCCTATGGCTTGATTTGAAGTTTGATGGCACCTAGTGCCCCAGATTTGAAAAGCTTTGATAACTTGCTGGGCCTCGTAAAGGGTCATTACCAGTCAAAGCCCTCGGTAACGATGCAACATTTCAAATTTAACTGAAGAAATAGAGCGCCGGGGGAGACAGTTGCTTGTTATGTGACAAGTTTGAAACAGTTAACAGAACATTGCGAGTTTGGTACATCTTTAAATGACATGATCAGAAATTGTTTAGTGTGCAGTGTGAATAAGGACACAATTCAGTAGAGATTACTGCCTGAAACAAATTTGGATTTTAAGAAGGCACCAGAGATAGCTCTGGCCATGGAAAGCACAGTAAGGGATTCCAAAGTCATACAAGGAGTGCAAAATGGCGCTGTCCTCCCCATTGGGCGCAAAGCCCCAGCCAAAAACGGTGTGAAAATGCAAGACTCTGCCGAGAAACGGGAAACAGCCACCGCTAGCAGACAAATAAAAGGAAATGACTTAGCGAAAACAAGGAATAATTGTAACAGAGGTGGAAACAGACAATCTTTTAATGATCAGAAGTTTAAAAAAATTTAATGTTTTTATTGTCATCGAAACAGACACCTAATGAGACAGTGCAAGGAAAGAATCAGGCAAACTTTCAAATAAAAGAAAAAAACCCCGTGAGACTATAATGTAGAAGAGCCTGAAGCAACAAATTCAGATATTTATTCGTTATTTAATTTGAAGGTTGGAAAGACAGAACCAATATATGTAACAGTGAAGGTAAATGGCAGACCTATTAGAATGGAAGCAGACCAAGGAGCTTCCACTACTGTGATTGGTGAACACACCTTCCATTATCTGAATTAAATTTGGAAGAAGCTGATGCCAAAATAAAAACTTACGTGGGTGAAGGCATCCAAGTCAGAGGTATAAGCAGAGTTACTGTCCATTATGGAAGCCATCAGCAAAAACTACCAGTGTTGGTATTGAGAGGCAGAGGACCAAGCCTTCTAGGACCAAACTGGCTGAATGAAATCAACCTTGATTTGTCACATAGATTCCAAAAGGAAGCTGAAACCATTCCTGTTTTGGTAAAGGAGTGTGTAAAGACCCAACAACTTAAACAAATGCAGGGTGTTTCAAGCAAAGGCATGGTAGGACAGCAAAACGAACTAGATGAGACCATCCTGAGGGACAGAGTCCAAGTTGAGGTGAACAACCTCTGAAAGGAAAGTGAAAACCTGCCAAAAGACCTTCATACACGACCAGTTTCCCTCCTGTCTAAGTGTGTACCTCTGGAAAAGTATGAGAAGCAACAGAAAGTGTTATGCACTTCTCTGAGTAAAATGAAGGATGAGTTGGCAGAGAAGACACGACAATGCTTAATTTTCCAGGAGGCAGTACACCAATGCAAAAAAGAGATGGAAGAGCTGAAGAAGCAGCTGCATGAAGCTAAAGAGGCTTTGGAGACATAAGTTGTAGAATTTTCCATGAAGCAGCCAAATGATGAAATTCTGTGACACTCAACCACTGAGTTCACTCAAGATGAGCTTGCTTCTGAGAATAGTCTGGTCAATATGGAAATCAAAAAGAAGGCCAAGAATAAAGTCAGTGTCAGAAAGAAGAAAGCCCATCGAAAGAAGGCACAGAAACACAAATAATACCGTTGACCCTGGAAGCATACGAGTATACTTTCGTCCATAGGCCTGGAAATCAAATTGCAAATGCTGATGCACTGAGTTGTTTGCTCTTACAAGAAAAAGATGAAGATGTCCCAGTTCTACAAGAGCTATTTTTATTGCTGAATTTCTTAGATTCATCTCCGGTATGTGTTAGGTAGATCAGAGACTGGACAAGTTGAGACCCAGTCTTATCCAAAGCACGAGAAGAAGTGCATCATGGTTGGTCACAAGAGCATGTTTCTGATGAAATAAAACCATACTTTAACAGAAGACATGAAATAACCAGCCAGTAAGATATCTTATTGTGGGGAGCATGAGTGATTGTTCCTCCAAAAGGAAAAAAACCATTGTTGATCGAACTGCATAGTGCACATCCAAGAATTTCCCAAATGAAGACCATAGCACGCAGCTATCTAGGGTGGCCTGGGATGGATGGCAAAATAAAGAGCTTAGTCAAGAATTGTGTATGGTGTCAGCAATTGCAAATGTTACCTTCAACAGCTCTGTTACACCCTTGGGAGTGGCCAGGAAGGCCATGGATACAATTACACATTGACTTTGTTGGACTTTTCATGGGAGAGACGGTATATGTGAAGAACTTTGGAGAAGGCCCAAAGTGGTTACCGGGTGAAATAAGTGCTGTGACTGGACCTCTAACTTACCACATGGAGGTGGAAGTCCGAGTCATATGGAGGCATGCGGATCACCTAAGGAAGAAAGATACAATTCACCAAGAAATGATTTCACGACTGAGTCAACATTTCCTGTTGAGAGAACTCAGCCTAGTACAGATGTGTCTGTTGTACCTGCAAGAGTTGTGGAGACAGATTTGCAGGTGCCCACTGAAGAACCTGACGTTCAGACAATTCCAGAAAGGGAGGTTCCTGACAAAGCATCTAAGTTGTAGAGCTGAGACGCTCTACATGCACAAGGAAACCCCCAGAAGGACTGAATTTATATACTACTTATGTGCAAATAATTTGCTATTTTTAGAAAATTGTACTTATAAATGTGAAATGTGTTCCCAAGTAAAGGGGGATGGATGGATGCGTTAGTTAGGGTTTTATGTAATGTGTAGTATACCTTTAAGAAGGATGTTATAAAGGAAGATCACATGATCTTATGTAACCAATAGAGGAGTAGCGCGGGCTACCTCTGGAGTCAGTAGTCTGAGTTAGTAAGGAGAAGTATGGAGACAGGGTTTGAGTTGAAAACACACAAATGTAGCTGCTGAATACCTTTGTAAATAAACAGAATGTGTTCCACCTAATAACTGCCTATTGACCAACTCTGCATATTCTATCAACTTGACCATTCCAAAACAAGTGTGCAACCCGGGTCCATAAGCCCCAACAGAAAAGATCTCTGTGAACTGGGGCAACAGGCTGTTGGAGGAAGAGAGTTTCAAAAAACTCCAGAGGTGGTTGGTAAGGGGCACATCCCTGTGAATTTGCCAAGGTTGAGTAAACTGGGACATAGAGGGTAGAGAGAATGGCCCACATTTGCCTCTTCAATGGGTAGTCTATTGAAATAATGCAGATCAGGCTCTGTACGTTCACTCTGGTGAATTTCCTGGTCTCATCAATGTTTACATATTTTTAGCAGGCTTTTGGCTGAATTTCCAGTAGCATCAGCATTGGTGCGAATTGTGGAGTGTGGAAGGGGGAGAGATTCTCTGAATCTTTTGCGTGTTGAAGGCTGGTGTGTCTCTGATCTGAGGGCTGATGGGTAGAGAAAGAAAATGCCTCTGTGAACTGGGGTTGTGGAGGGGAGGGAGGTGTCGGGTGAGGGACTGGGGTAGTTGCTAAGGAATGTCCACCATCACATTAACAGTGCCTGGAAATGGCAGTGACTAACAACATGCCAGCGGAATCCTTCCCCAGATGATTTCCTGACCCTGTTCCACCACAGTCCGCATGAGTATTCCCTAGAACGGTCATTAAGTGGAAGTAAAAATCTAACCCAATGTTTTTTGGTGAATTTGGAGGAGAGTGCACTGATCTGATTGGTTTACAGAATAGAGATGAGACTGAATGGTGCCTATTTTCCTAATAATTTGGGGGTTAGTTAGCTCAGGTGGCTAAATGGATAGAATATTGTGCAGAATGATGCCAACAGCATGGATTCAATTCCCATACAAGCTGTGGGAGTTCCTGGAGACCTGTCTCCTTACCTTGCCCCATGCTTGACGTAGAGTGATGCTCCTTAAGCTATATGACCAATGGTCTCTCTCGCTCTTTAATTGTTACAAGCTCAAAGAACACCTTGTTTCCAATACAATGTCTTTATTAGAACTGAATGGAACATGGCTGTGCCCAGCCTGTGCCTCATGGCAGAGGTCACATGACTATGGCAAGCCAGATAGGACCTTTAGTACATGCTTGCATTTCAATCCCAAACATCCCCTTTTCATAATGAAATTTGCATGCACTATCATGTGTAACCTTGAGTTACCAAAGTTACCCACTATATAACATCTGTTCTCATGCATTAACAAACTGTTCATTATTCTAGTCTCTGCACATGCATTGCACACTCAGTCATTAAATCGTACAGGTTTCTTAATGGGAGTTGTCATTGACTATTCAAGGGGGAGGTGGGGGTGCAATGGTATTGGTACTAGACTAGTATTCCAGAGACCCAGTGTAATGCTCTGGGGACCAAGGTTCAAATTCCGCCACGCCAGATGGTAGAATTTGAATTCAATAAAAATCTGGAATTAAAAGACTGATGATGACCATGAAGCCATTGCCGATAGTCGTAAAAACCCATCTGGTTCACTACTGTCCTTTAGGGAAGGAAATCTGCTGACCTTACCTGGTCTGGCCTACATGTGACTCCAGACCTACAGCAATGTGGTTGACTCTTAACTGGTCTCAAGGGCAGTTAGGGATAGACAATAAAAGCTGGCCTAGGCAGCGATGCCCACATCCCATGCATGAATAAAAAAAAAATCTGGGTGATGTTCCCTCTCCGGGGAGTGTCGTTCCCATAGCACTTGTTGTTGCCTTGATGATTGTTGTTGTTTTTTTATTCATTGGATGTGGGCGTCATTGGCTAGGCCTGCATTTATTGCCCATCCATAACTGCCCTTGTTCAGAAGGCACTTAAGAGTCAATCACACTGTTGTGGGTCTGGAGCTACATATAGGCCAGACCAGGTAAGGACGACAGATTTCCTTCCCTAAAGGGCATTAGTGAACCAGGTGGGTTTTTTACAACAATGGCTTCATGGTCATCATCAGACTTTTAATTCCAGAGTTTTTTTATTGAATTCAAATTCCACCACCTGCCATGGTGGGATTCGAAACCAGGTCCCCAGAGCATTACCCTGGGTCTCTGGAATGCCACCACCTCACCCTCCCCCTTGTTGTTGTTCAATTTCCATTGTTGGGGACTGGTGGAACTCTGGAAGTGATGGCTGTTCTGTACTCTGTGCAGCTGCTGAAATCCCATCTTCCTGACTGGCCGCCTCTAGTTTTTTGTATATGCCTGCAGTTGCATCGGTATATTTGGTCGTTCACGTCTACTGTGTACAATCGTGGTGACAACTGCGCTATGCATGTCCCAAGTTGCCAGGTGGGCTGATTCCTGTTGAGAGCAATGAAAGTTTGTACCCTGACAGATTCTCCAATGCTCAGCTCTGGAAATGGTTTTGGACTTTTGTCAAATTGAAATTTGGTTTTCTGCCATTTCACCTTGATTTTTTCACTGATGTCTGTTACTACTTGAGTAGCTTCAGTAGCTTTTTTGCTGTGGGAAGAGTATTTTGGGTGTGGTGTGACATTAGTCTTTGGACTGGACTACTTTCCATGCCTACAGTTGGTGTGTTTCTCCATTTGAGGATTGCCTTACATCTGCGCTAGGGTTGCTTGATTTCTTGATACTTTCACTGCCGCCTCAACTTTTCTGTCAGATTCAATGTCTCTGCTGGGCTAATGACTTCCAGAGCATGTCAAGTTGCAACCTCACATTGAATCTGGAAGATTTCACTTTCTGTTTTAGCATCGTCAACTTTCTTCATAGGGAATGCCGCTCTCGACAGTGTGTCAGTGATGCACAACGGTTTAGTATGCTGCGACAAGCTGTAAATCTCTTTTGGCATGTTTAGGGTTACCAGTCCAAGCTTTAGACTTGTGATCATGCTGAGATGAGTGGCTTTTGCTTACCGTCTATGACCTGGAACTCTAGATCTTTATTCTTCTCATTCAGTTGGGCTCTCAGACTAATTTGTCCTCTCGGTATGAGCATTGTTCCATCATATAGCCTCAACCTTACTTTTGAGGGCTTCATTTTTGGATCGCCATGTTGAGCCACTTCACAAAGGTCTGTGAAGGTCATGATGTTGCATGACACACCAGTGTCTATCTGACACTTCATGTTTGCTTGATGCACTCCTTCTGCGGTCATCGTTCTAACAGTCACAAACCATTTATCACCTATAGACATGACAGAGAAAACCTGTTGTATGATGTATAGTGATTTGTCAGGCTCTTTGGCTGATATCTCTCCAGTGGCCGTCTGTATAGGCTTGTTTTGCTCCTTTCTAGCCAAACATGTGTGAAAAATGATTTGGCTTCTTGTAGTTAAAACACTGCTTTCCTCATGCTGGACAAGCCTTCTTTTCCTTTTTGTGATGTCCTCCGCAGTATTTGCATCCTGCCCTTTGTCCATGATCGTTCTGCTCTTTTGGCCTGGAAAGCCTATCAGCATAATGCAAAGCCTGGTCTGCTCTGCCAAACATGTGCTCCAGCTGACTTTTTGCAACCTCTGTGCTTCTGCATGTGTCAATCACTTTCTTGAGAGTAGGTTTCTCCTCTCTCAGTAGACTTGCTCTCACTGCAGGATCTCTCATGCCTAAGAAAATCCTATCTTTAATGAGATCATATTTTAATTGCCTGAATTCACAGGATTCTGCAAGTTGTGTTATTGCAGTCACATACTGATCGACTCTTTTTCGTCTTGAGCCCTAATGTTGAACACAGAGCATTCAGTTAGGTTTCAAAGTGTGCCTTTAAGGCTTTCAAGTTTTCTGCCATCTGTTTTTTCTGTTCTTCGGAAAGCTATAGGGTGGAATGCAATTTGTAGCAGTCCTTCCCCACCAGTGTTAAAAGTGTTGCTATTTGTATTAGCTCTGGTTTGTTAATTAAATACGTTGCAATCTTGTAGTTTTGCCATTGCAAGTGGAAAAACTGCCAGTTCTATTGTTTATCACCTTTCATTTCAACAGGAGCTGGGAGAGGAAAATTAATAACCATTTTGACACACCCAGTTTGTTTGCTTCCCTTTTCAGTGCTTTTTATTAGCAGCTTTCTGCAGCTCTGAACATTTCTGTGTTCCCCTTTCAGTATCTCTCCAGCTCTTCAAAACTCAATTTTAGCTCCACTCCTGACACTATATTACAAGCTGAAAGAGTACCTTGCCTTCCAGTATAATTTCTTTATTAGGACTGAACGTATCATAGCTGCCCCAGCTTGAGCCTCATGGCAGAGGTCACATGACTATGGAAAACCAGGTAGGACCTTTTGTACATGATTGCATTTCAATACCAACCACTAATAGAGAGAGAGATAGCCCTTCATGGACTAGGTCTAATTACCAATTACCATTTCTAAGATTAAAAATCTACATATTGCAAAGTAAGGTTAAAATTAATCAGCAGAACTGCTTTAATGTAAAAATACAAAATATCCCAAATGACCGTGTGCCTTCTCCCCTAAGGACCTGGGAGTTTGGCAGGATGAATGTGGCACTTGGAAGGATGGCATCTGATAGCTGCCTGCACCTTGCTAAGTGATGCCATTCCTGCTCACAATTCAGTGTTTTTGCTTTAAGGCCACAAACAGTGACATAAATACAGAGCTAAATCGTTTGCAATATGTGTTGAGTCATTAACACAGATGGTGGAGCTTTGCATTTAAACCCAAGGTTGAGAATAAATTTTTGATGCATAGGTTTGGAATTCTCAGGGGCCTCTGATTCAAGTCAGGAGGTTGATCAGTTTGGCCGTATAAATTAAACTTAGTCTTGGTAAATATTTAGGATTCCTCCTTGGTATCTGCGTGCTGGGGTGACCTCAGGTCAGCAAAGTTAGCACAAGTGAATTGCTAAAGGTTGTAGAAAAAGCTATTAAATCCTAGTAATGCCTTGCCTCCTTCATGATTTAAAGCTCAACTCCATAGGGGAGAGGCAGTACGCTGCCTATTTTAGCACCAAAGGCTGCATGCAGACTCAAAATGACAGCAGGAAAAATTCAGAAGCTTGAAATATAAATCAGAACATCTTGTGCTTTCAATAAACACAGTGTTATTGGGTGAGGTGTAGTGCATTAACTGTGTACTTTGAGAGTTATATTTTTTGCAGAACTTATTTTTCTAATATTTTGATGCACAAAGAGCAAAAATAATTTTACAGGGCCTCACACAACATCAGGACATCCCAAAGCACTTAACAGCCATTGAAGATCTTTTGAAGTGTAGTCACAATTGCAATGTAGGGAAATACAATGTACTCAGGAGCCAAAGCAAAGATGAGGGGCAGAGTCATCCCAGACTTGCACCAAGTGCAGTAGTGGGTGGGAAAAAGGGCGTTTTACCCACCAGCCGGAATGGTGGCTTTTCGCCTCATTAATTATGCAGCCAAAGGAAACATGCCTCTGAATTGTCCGTCACACTGTTACCTCACTGTTTCCTCTCTCTGGATGCCAAAACTAAACTGCCATCTGCCCACACAGCTATCAATGTTTGCTACTCAGGACTGCTCCAGTGAAGACATGGCCCCGAAAGCCAAGAAGAGTTCAGTAACCCGTCACTGGAAAGTCTTTCGGAGGTCGGCCTTGATGTCCTCTACCCCCATCCCACCGTTCCGGCTGCAGGAGGCCCATCATTGTCACCACTCCAGCTTGAGAGGCAGTGGTGGCCAGTGCCAATGCTGCACAGAAAAGGTTGGCCATACAGGGCAGAAAGAGGATGAGTTATCTCAACCATGCTGCCAGGGTAAGGCAACCATTTCATCACTCTAAACTCACACATTCACAAGCCCATAACACATTTACTGACATCTCACTCGCTGCCAGCTCAAGGGACATCACCACTCACTCTCTCAAACACACCCGTACATCTCCATCTGGCTTCATCTCCTCTGGAGACTGCTTCCTCATTCCTCATCATCTTCAGGCCACTGGCACAGATCAACATGCGCCCCCACATATACCCTGGGATACCCCCCTTTCCCAGCACAGCCCTCACCCTGCAGTATCTTCCCTTGCCTGAGGCCACTTCTCCCCCTTCCCCAAGAAAACCCAGGCCCTCCAGCCATTTAAAAGCCACCCCTGCCTTACGGCTGATCTGGTAGGTAGAGACCTGCCCTTGAGCCCCCTAAAATTGATGTGGTGTTTCCTGCGAAGCCTGGCGCTGATGGCCGCGAGTGCTGCCCGAAGCAAGGTAGGCAAACAAACCTCGAAGTCCCGAGTGAAGTGCAGCTTGCCAAATGCATGTCTCTTATGTGCAGCTGTGAATCAGGTTGGTGTGATTGCCCGGATGATCCAGCAGGGGGTGATGATACCGACGAGCAGGGTTTATAATGATATGCAGATGTATTAAAATTAAGTTCCCAACGTCCGGCGGTGGGAAAGGCAGCCCACCATTGACAGGCAGAGTGGACGATCGTAAACTGCTTTGACGACAACGTGAAACCAATTTTTGGCCTTCCCACTATATTGTCAGCTCACGGCCGCCATGACGCCCAAAGCCAACGGGCACGATAAATTCCACCAGCGGGCGTAGAAATTCGATTGCAGTCATTGTTGTTATGTAGGCAAATGCAATTAGTTGGCTAATATCACTAACAGTTTTTTTTTTCTATGCGTTTCTCATGTTTTTTCAGTTTCCAACTATGTTTTCGGGGTCACTTTCACTTCCCTAACCTTATTTCACAAGTTTAATCCACTATATCACAGTTGAGAGAAGTTTGGTTTAGTGTCTCCATGGCGATGATCTATACTGCCAAAACATTATCTCCCAGGCTGTCCTTCCTCCCTTTCCCCCTCCCCTTTCTGGACAACTTAGCCCTTTGAGAATCCTTCTATGTAGTACAATGACTTCCTAATGGAAATATTCTGTGACCTTCATACCACAGAGTAATCGAGTAGTTCCACACCCATCCTGAACACTGACTGGAGACCCATGTGAAGATTGCAAACAGGAGAACAATGGAACCAGTATTAAGACAGCCCGATAGGGTTAGTTGCCTTGGAACCCAAGTAAATGTGATATGTTCACTCAAGGGTAACACAGGTTCTGGTTTTATTCCCAGCATTAATGTAGTGGGTGACTGGGCTCTTCAAGCTAAAGCGTACTGTGGGGTAAAAAAAATAACTCCCCTCCTGCTAAATTTATAAAAGTAGATAACAATAGCTTATGGAATTTTTGTTTTAAGTTTAGAGTTATTCTCCAGTTCTCTCACAGAGACCTACCATTTTGAGTCTCCATATTCAACGATGAATTGTTCAGCTGTCATCAGTCACACACCCCATTAGCAAATAGCCCCCAGAGGGAGTAATATGGATTCAAATTTGCTCCAGTCCTAGGTGCTGGTCAATCGGGAGGCTTCAGAGTTGGTAAACTTTAGTAAGAGCTGCTATCCTGACTGACATCCGTTCTGTCCCTGAATGCTAATCTGTTGGATATTCTAGCTTTGCATTGAGCAAAGAGCAAGTGGTCTTCTCCTAATGGAGGCCAAGAACATAGGGATAGAAATTTACCTTGGGTAGTAATGCAAAGTTGATGTTATTGAATCAACCACCCATTCCACCACCTCCTGCTATTCAGCCCCATTGACTTTAATGAAATGGACTATCAGACCAGTGGGGTATACTGGCACTAGTTTTAAGGTGGCACCTAAGAATAATTTCCACCCCACTAGCTGTTGATGCCTCTGACAATATGAAGGGATTTTTTTCATTGGTTCTTTTCCAGACAGCATTTTACATTCTCCTCTGATCCCATAATACTGAAATATGAGCCATTCTCAGCTCATACCTGGTGTAGACAGAGATAGGCTTACAACTGTCAGATCCTAATCAATGGCATGTAGCAGAGATTAGATACTCTCTCACAAACCTGTGGGGATTCTTCATCAAAATTAGAACCTCTCATTTCAGCTAATTGGTTGTTGAGGATCAACAGTTACGATTTGAATCTGTCACCATCACTTTAGCTACTGTTTTCCTTGTATATTAGGCATATACCAGAGTGCGGAGAGTTGGGGGTAATGCAGACAGCCTCTGAGAAGATGTAATGGACTCACAACAAGTAACAAAATTCTCAATGTCTAATTGATGCACCAAATGCTGCACATGAGAGTTCCAGACAATGACAGGTAGGATTTCTTAGGCAGGTTAACTTGTGATGGTTTACATTTGGCATTTGTGTACAAGTGCAGAAAGAAGCAGTCTTTTTGTTAGTGGCACAACCAAGGAGATCTGATTCCACACTTCTCCTGCCAGTTTCAGTTCTCCATTACTGGAGAGTGTGACTCCACTCTGAAGCGGGAGAAAACCTTTGCCCAATGTTCTGAACCCCCCCTTTGGTCTCATAATCTATCTGCTCCTTAAGAAACCATCACTCACTCAGAATCGTCATGTCCAGCAGAGTGTGCGTTTCTGCAGTGCCTCTTTTTTTTCAGCAGTGGTTCACTCTCTCACTGGCTTCTTTACCCTACAGAGTTTGAACCTCTTCCTCCAGTGGGGATTTCTAATTTTATCCCATCCCACTCACTGGGACCAGCTGTAAGATGTGATAATGAAAATCTGTTGTGGAGAGGAATTGTTCTTGGCTATAAGTGTGAGGTGCATGAACTCTCTAGTCATTGATGCTTCAGAATGGTTTCACATAACACCCAAATTCAAGATCCATTTCCAAAAACATCTCCGAATTTCACCTCAGTTGTTATGCAGTTCTACAGTTTCTATTACTAATCCATACAACTGTAGTTGGGACTAACCAAGGATGAAGCTTTTGTTAAATGGTCACAATTCTGCCCTTTTCATCTGATGTTTTTCGATGATCCAGTTTGTCTCTTAGACGTGACTTTAAGAATGTGGAGAGGGCGCATACTGTGTTTTTCTTTGAACTGGCCAACATTCAGTTCTTAAAATGTTAAGACTTGCCTCTGGAAGTTGTCTTTTACAGTCAGCATATAGTAAGAACATTAGGACATAACATGAGTTGATAGGTTTAAATGTAAAACATTTAAACGTAGTTTATAGGTTTTTCAAACCGAGGTCTACATGCCCTGAAGGTCCAACACTCCACGGGATTTCTGGGGCCAGGTGTATTTCACAGTGAACAACATGTCTTGAGAGAATTTTTCATATTTTCTGTATGTATTGACCTACTTGCAGGTTATTACTTTTGTTTTATATTAATTTAAAAACAGAACATTTCCTGTGATGAAAGCACTGCTTTTCTTTGATTCGCTGGCTATTTTTCAGAAGTTTGGAAAAGGGATATGTCAATAGCTGCAGAAACATTTGAAAACACTACCTCACAGGTGCAGTGGGACACTTAGTTCCTAATGGCCCCTGTCAAAGTATGAATTATTATCGCAGGAGTTCAAAAACATTTGAGAGAGAGAGAGAGAGGCACACACAAATGCACACCTCGGGCTGAATCTGCCAGTCGGCGTGTGTGGGGGCAGGCCTGACACGCCGATGCGTAAAATGACGCACGATGACGCGGGCATGCGCCCCAACGTCATCGCACATCATCGTGATATTTTGTTCGGAGGGTGTGCGCCGGAGTCGGCTGCACGCCTGCCGAAATGTCAACGGCCTATTAAAGCCATTATGACTGTAATTAAACTAGTTATGAACGCTGCCCATCCAACCTTAAGGTTGGCGGGCAGCGGATAAGCCCAAGCAGCCTTTGCGTTTACCAGGAAACCTCATCCACGGGCAAAAGATTATTCTGAAGCTTTTATAAATTCGATAAAATAATTTCCCAACCTTTACAAACATGTCCCAACTCATGTGGCGCTGTCACATGAGGGTACATGTTTAAATAAATTTTAACATCACCAATTAAAGTTTTTTATTGTCTATTCAATCTCCCTGAGGCAGCTCCGTGTGAAAGAGTGCAGGACCCAACTCTCTCTCCAGCCCGCCTGCCCGCACAGGTAGCGCTGAGCGCCACTGGCCGCACGTTTCGCTGGACGGGCTTTAATTGGCCTGCCCGGATAAAATGGTGGCGCGCAGCCAATCACAGGCGGCAATCGGCTCTGCGCCCACCCCGCCCGCCAGCCCACCATAGGAAAAATTCTCCCCCTAGAAATAATTTGAAATTGGAGAGCAAAAGCTTCTATGTATTTAAAGAGAGAGCTAGGCAGGGCCTCTCCATAGTTCTTATTCAGGTAGCATCTTTGATTATTCAAGGGTCACTGAATAGCTGCTTATACCATGATTTTGCAAAAGGGCAAGGCAAGGCAAGGAGGCAGGCCCCAAGTCTACCTCAGGGACTGAACCTCACACTTTCAGTGCTTATTCTGAACCACACATTAGCTGTCTAGCCAACTGAGCTAACCAGCCACCCCACTGCTACATAGTTAACGAGTTTGATATTGAAGCATGGCTACTTGGTAAAGTATCTTAACAAATTCACCGTATGTAATGAAATGTTTAACAGCCCCTCAAACAATGCAGCCCAGATTAACAGTTCACATAGTGCAGAAGAGATTGTTACCTTCCATATGATAAATCCTGTTTCGACATACTATCTACTGCTATTAGCTTCAAAAATCATTCTTGGAGGTATGTAAGGTTGTTGATGAGACCAATCAGCACTCTGTAACCTCGGCACTCCTGGTTTGTACAAGACAGCAGTACAAATTTAAGGTATAAATGTATTTGGGTTTGAAATAACATCACGAATCAAACTTAGACATTTGAATTGCTCCAATATTTGAATGAAATTGCTTTCTTTACAAAATTTAGGGTTTACATTTATATTTTTTCAATATCTGCCTGTAAATTAATTGAAACTCCGCCACACTTCAATGAGTCACACCTGAAAATAACTCACGTCAATTTTATCACTTTACTCATAAAACCTCAACATATCCACAACTGAAGAATCATTAGGAAAATATAGGATAGGAATTTTGAAAGGGAACTGAATATAAACAGGGCCTTGGGAAATGGGTCTAAGCGGATAATTCAAAGAACCACCACAAGCACAATGGGCTGAATGGCCTTCTGTGCTTCATCATCCAAGATTCTATGCTCTGCTGGGCACTAATTGGTCTCGAACGACCTCAGGGCGTTCCTATTTAGAGCACCTCTCAATGGAAGACATTGAATAGTTAGAAGCTCCTCAAAGCAGTCATTTAGTGCTGATTAGAAAAAGGTTATCATGAGGCAAGCTTATATATCACATACTTTGCATTCTACACTATAACGCTATGGTCCAGTTAATCAATAGCATTGATTTGTTGTACCAAGCTACTAAATGATGTAACAGAGGCAGGAAAATGGTACTGAGATGTGGATTAACCTTGATCTAATTGAATGGTGAGGGGCTGAATGGCCTACTCCTGTTCCTAATGTTCCCATATTCCTAAACAGGGTGCGTCAATTCTGCTATAGAGCCAGCCAGGGGTAGATAATTAAGAATGTCTCAAGATGACTTTCCCTACCGCCCTGAACTGTACTTGTTATCTCTCCCTGATGCTAGAGGTGTGATTCAGAACTCATTGGGGAGAATTTTCTCCCTGCCGAGTGGGCCGGTTGGGACCGGGCATGGGCGGGCGCGGAGCCGTGATCAGCTGTGCGGCGCCATTTTACGTGGGCAGGCCAATTAAGGCTCACCCAGCGTGACGCGTGCCTGGTAGCACTCAGAGCACAGAAATCTCCCTGAGGCGTGGAACTTAAAGTGCTTAAAGGGGAAGCAAGGTGTAGGGCAAGCACTCATTACAGGGAAAAATGAGTTTTTTTATCAGTAGCTACTTTGCGGTTTTCTATTTAAATCAATTGCAAACAGCAATCCAGTACATCCCTTGTCTTTTTGTGGAGTTGCTTGTCACCTAGGTTTTCAGCTCTGTCCAAAATTGTACCTTCAGTGTTTGCAATGGAGCAGTTCCAGGACATGTGAGGATGTTTGCTCAGAGTGATTAAACTCTCAGTTTATTTTGTTTCCAAAGGCAATGGGCAGAATTTTCTGCCTGTCGGGCTGGCAGAGCAGGAGCAGGCGCAGGCGGGCACGGCCCTGATCGCCACCCACGATTGGGTCCGCGCCGCCATTTTACACGGGCAGGCCAATTAAGGTCCACCCTGCGTGAATCGCGGCTCCCGAGGACAGCGGGAGTGGGCGGCGGTGGCGGGACTGCAGGTCCAATGGCGACCCCGGGCGGCCTGTTTTAAAAAGTTGCTGCAGCCTTTCAAAGGCTGTGGATCACGGCCAGTGGGAGGGCTCCCCAGAGCGCGGCTGGTGAGCAGGCCAGGCAGGAGGGTAGGGCAGGGGGGCACTGTGCCCCTCGTTTTTCCGATGATTGCCTTGCTGCCCTCCTCGAGGAGGTGGCAGCTAGGTGGGAGGTCCTCGTACCTCAGGATGGGAGGAGGAGGCCCCCCCCCCACCACCCCCCCACCCCCACATGACCAAACGTGCCTGGGAGGAGGTGGCGGAGGTGGTGAACTCCCGCGACGTGGTGGGTGCACCTGGATCCAGTGTCGCAAGCACTTCAACGATTTGTTGCGCTCAGGAAGGGTGGGTACCATGTTGCCATTGGTCCCAGCAGGTAGGCTTCCCCCCGGCGCCTCCCCCCACCCCCCAAGTCTGAGTCTAGTTACTGCATTGAATCATTGACGGTAAGTGTCCTTCGCTGGGTGCTCCAGCAGATATTGCCCATGCCGAGGTCACCCTGAGAGGATGGTGAAGAGATGGGTTCTGCACCCACAGCATGTGGCACAGTGACACTCACATGACTGTTTTGGGAGCAACCTGGAGGAGGTGCACCTGGGCGCAGTGCTGGAACTCCAGGACATGTCAAAGTCAGGGTGATGACACACTGGGAGGGGAGCTTCATGGTGGCGTTGGCACCGATCGATCTGCTGCTCTCTGCGCTCCACATTCTTGCACCTTCTTGCTATGGTAGGTTAGAGTGTGTGGTGCCAAATGTGTTGTAGGCAGTATTTGGCCAAGGGGGTGGGGAAACAGGACTAGCATCTTTGTGTGAGTGTTCGGCAGCAGTGGGGTGAGGAGACACTGGAGCCCTGATATGTCCCACTCTGGTTGGGGTCGGCCTTCCGCAGAGAGAATCCAGGTACAAGTTGCACTAATCAATGCTCTTCTCTCCTTTTCAGGAGAAGAATGCACATAATGCCACTGAGCGGGTGAGGACTGGCGATAGGCCGGCCCAGGTGGCCATCATTAGCAGGTTCGAGCAGGAGGCCCTCGTTCTGGAGAGGCACCATGTGCCCAGGTCCACCCGTGTCGGTGAGGCTGGGGTGCGCGGGCAGGTATGTTTGCCCAGTACTGAGGTCACCATTAGTGTCCCAGCAGCCCTGGCAGTGCTGAATGTTCAGTGATTGAAGTTTGCAACATGGCTTGACCATTGCTTATGGAAGGATGAGCACATAATGATCTGGGGGACAGGGATGGACATTGACATTGTCTCCACATTAACTGATCCAATGTCCTTGTTCTTCCTTTCAGCATCAGTGGAGCAGGGCCGGGAGGAGGAGCAGCAGAGGCCCCCCTCTCACACCTGAGGGCCCTGAGACCACAGGCTCACCAGTGTCACACCATCTCTGCCAGGCAGGCACCAGCACCTCGGTGGGAATTAAAACATCGGCTAGTGTCCTGGGGCACAGCAATGAGGGCACTTCACAGTCGCTGAAGGAACTGGCAGAGACAGAGAGTGCCCATGGGGCCAGCAGTCGGAGAACTGCAGGGGACCAGGCACACGCTCAGTCGGTGCCTGATGATGTGTCTCTGGAGTCGTCCGTGAGGCAGCAAACACAGGAAATGCGGCAGTGTGTGCGGAAGCATCTGGTGGAGATACATGAGGCTATGCTTGGCTTGGAGCCCATGTTGGAGGAGTCTACGCGGACTATCGACGAAGCAATGAGCCTCATGCCCGAGACCCATGCGTCCTCCATGGAGAGAGTGGCGACTCTCGTGGAGAGGCTCCTTCAGGAGACCACTCAGGGCTTCCTGGGGATGCGCTTGGACCAGCAAGTCCTCACATCGGCATTGACCTCAGCTGGTCATTGACAATGTGGGGGATGGTCTGGGCACCAAGTTTCCCAGCTCGGTGCCCATCCATCGACGGTGAGCAGGGAGGTCCAATGCGACCTCACGTCAGTGCAACAGCTGCCTGGTGTCTCTGCGGGCTTCTCTCAGGATGCTCTAGATGAGGGCGGCAGCTCCTCCGCCCCTCTCCCAGTGTCTGTTGCATCCAGTGAGGCTGTGATGACTGGGGAGATGCCAGCTGTGGAACTGGCAGATCCCTCCCAGGAAGGGGCAGCACAGGCTCCACGGGCCAGAGTGCGACCGCCAAGGTCATCGAGGCCAACAGGACAGCAGAGTGAGCAGCTGTCTCTGATGCCACTCCCAGCGAGGGGGCAGCACCAAGACGTAGCACCCGAAAACGTAAACATAAGGCACCTTAGGCACACCACGGGTTTATCACTGGTGCTTTTGTGTTGGCCCGCAATGAGGTCTTTATGAGTAGGTGTGATTTTTAACACCTTTGTCGTTTTGTTTTCTTAAGTTGCTTTGGTTGTAATATTAAATTCAGACATGTCACCATGGCTGAGGGAGCCTCTTTTCTTCTGCAGGTGGATGGTTTCCAAAAAATGTTATGAGTGATTTGTGGGACATTCAACTTTATTAACAAGGCCCTTAGTTAATGTTCCTCACCAAGCAGATTTTGTACTCAGGTATCGAGTATCGAGCCTACAGCCCAGGCTGATCCTGCAGGTCCAAATGTGGTGTGCTAGCTGAAGGTTCGTTGGATTAAAGCCTCCCGGGTGTCCCTGCCTCCCTGGAGTATGCCTGGGTCAGTGTCTACCCCTCAGCATTTCCCTGTGCATGCTTATCCTCGGACTCACTGCTTGACTCATCGTGTGCAGCCACAGCCTTCATCTCCATCTTCATCGTCCACAGTGTCCCCACTTTCCAGCACAAGATTGTGGAGAGTGCAGCATGCAATCACAATCAGCGATAAACGATCTGGGGGGTACTGGAGTGCGCCCCCTAAGCGGTCCAGGCATCGGCAGCGCATCTCGAGAAGACTGGTAGTTCTCTCCACCACAGCCCTTGTGGAGGCGTGGCTCCTATTGTAGCGCTCCTCAGCTTCTGTTCTTGGATGGCTGAGAGGCGTCATGAGCCACCTTCTGAGGGGATAGCCCTTGTCATCCAGCAGGCATCCATCCAGCCAGGCTGGAGCACTGAAGAGCCCCGGCACCTGGGAGTGTCTGAGGATGTAGGTGTCGTGGGAGCTGCCTGGGTACCTTGCACAGACTTGTAGAATCAGCATCCTGTGATCACACACTATCTGCACGTTCATGGAGTGGAAGCCCTTCCTGTTGACGAAGGCACCGGGCTCACCTGCTGGCGCCTTGATGGCCACATGTGTACAGTCTATTGCACCCTGGACATGGGGGAAGCCAGCAATGGCCGCGAAGCCTCTGGCTCACTGTGTCTGGCCCTAGTGGAAGTGGTTGAAGGTTAATGCCTGTCTGAACAGAGCATCTGTAACCTGCTTGAGACAAGTGTGGACAGCTGATTGGGGGACACTGCAAAGATCACCCATCGAGCCCTGGAAGGAGCCAGAGGCATAGAAGTTGAGGGCAGCTGTTGTCTTTAGAGTTATTGGCATGGGGTGATCACCCACACAGTTAGGAGAGATCTCAGGGCCAATCATCTGACAGATATAGTTGACGGTCTTCCTTGACAGTTGGAGCCTCCTTTGGCACTGCACCTCAGTCATATTGAGGTAGCTGCTTCGCCGCCTGTATACCCTGGCAGCAGGATAGTGGCACCTTCATGGCCCCTTCCACCTTGGACAACCTCTTGGCCCTGCACCCCTTGTGCCTGCACCTGTCCTCCCAAAGGTGGCTCCCCTGGAGGCTGAATGTGGACTCCTGGCCTCCTCCTCCTCCTTCTAGCCCCCCCTTCCTCCTCAGAGGAGGTGCCTCTAGTGGAGAGTTCAGCTCCCATTCCCAGGCTAAAGGAAGGCTTCCCAAAACCTGCAGGCCCAAAAAAGATTCCTCACTGCAGAGTGCTGACCTGAAGGTTGTGAGTCCAGACCAAGCAGCTGGTATGTCTTTTGAACTATTGCAGATCACACAGGCAAGTATCAGTAACTTTAAAAAAACAATATTTGACAGAGCACACTCGAGACCCCACTGAGCTCTCTTATCCCACCCGTGGATAAGGTTTATACAAATGTGTACTACCTGTCTGCCTGTTGCGCATGTGCACCGACCCAAAGGATGCACTGGCACCGAAAACTCGCTGTCGATTGGCACCTCAAGGGCCTTAAGTGACCCATTAATTAATGGCGGGGGCGTATCGGAGATCAATGTCTGCCCGCCCAATGAAATATCGCGATGGCGCACGGTGATGTCAGGACACTCGCCCGATGTCACCGTGCGTCATTTTCCGCGTGGGTGTGCAGGGACCGCCCCCGCACGCCAACGGGGAAATTCTGGCCATGAGGTGAGAAATTGGACACAGTGATGCACTTTCCTTGGGCACATGAGTTTCCTTAAGATCCAAAATGGCATCCATGGTGCATGTGCACTTCTGACACAACATGCACTGGGTGTCATCTTGGTAAAGGGCAATGCTGATTTGATGTTAGTACTGCCAATTTGGAGCTCCACACTGCAGCTGACACCTCGCCTAAACTCACATGAGTATGTGTTAAAAAGCACGAAGGACATCCCCACCAGAGCTATTTAGACTCATAGACGTCCCACTTGGCCCATCGTGTCCATGCCAGTCAATAAAGATCTGACTGCAGTAATTCCATTTTCCAGCGCTTGGCCCATAGCCCTGGAGGCTATGGCAATGCAAGTGAATATCTAAATACTTCTTAAATGTTATGAGAGTTTCTGTCTCAACCACCCTTTCAGGCAATGAGTTCCAGACTCCCACCACACTCTGGGTGAAAAAATTTCTCCTCAACTCCCCTCTTATCCTTCTACCTCTTACCTTAAATCTAGTCCCCCTGGTTATTGACCCCTCTACAAATTGAAAAAGTGCCTTCCTATCCATCCTATCTATGACACTCATAATCTTATACACCTCTATCAGGCCCCGCCCAACCTTCATTGCTCCAAGGAAAACAACCCCAGCCTATCCAATCTTTCCTCATAGCTCAGACCCTCCAGCCCAGGCAGCATCTGGTAAATCTCCTCTGCACCCTCGCCAGTGTAATCACTTCCTATAATGTGGTGACCAGAATTCCATGCAGTATTCCAATTGTGGCTTAACTCCTCTCTCGCTCTCTGTATGTTAATTTCCTCTAATATTTCACAGTCCCCCCAATGCCTATACTTGCATTGTCCTTTTCCATTGTGAAAACCGACGCAAAGTATTCACTGAGGACTGTACCCACGTCCTCCCGGTCCACACACAGATTACCTCTATGGTCCCTAATTGGCCCTACTCTTTCCCTAGTTATTCTCTTGCTCTTTATATATTTAAGAAACCCCTTTGGGTTTTCCTTTATTCTACCCACCAATGCTTTCTCATGCACTCTCTTAGCTTTCCTAATTTCCTTCTTAAGATCCCCCCTTCACTTTTTATACTCCTCTAGGGACTCTGCTATATTGAGCCCTCGGTATCTGCCATAAGCTTCTCTTTTTTTGTTAATCTTAACTTTTATGTCCCTTGAAATCCAGGGTTCTCAGGACTTGGTCCCCCACTTTGTCTTTACAGGAACATATTTGCCCTGTACTCTTGCTATTTCCTCCTTGAATGCCTCCCACTGCTCTGACACAGTTTTATCTGCAAGTAGCTGCTCCCAGTCCACTTGGGCCAAATCGCATTTCATCTTAGTAAAATTAGCCTTTTCCCAGTTTAGAACTTTATTTCTGGCCCAACCTTATCCTTTTCGATAACTATCCTAAATCTAACTTAAAGTGCTAAATGATTAATTTTGGTTGTTGCTACAATTCTACATGTTTCTGGTGTTTTCTATAGTTGTTTCAAGTTGAAAGACTCCACAGTGAATGGAGTGACAGTGTTGAAGTAATTTGTGCTGACTTCAAGGCTTCTGCACGAACCAATTGCCCCCATACACGGGTCCTCTTGGAATCCAGCATGACTGGGAGAATGAGCAGAGGCCACCCAGAGCAAGTCAAGCTGCTAGAAGAGGGAGAAGGAAGAGAGCAAGGAGGCCACTCAGCATGAATCATATCCACCCATGGTGTTCAGGAAGCAATTCTCTTCCCTGAACCTCAGAATTACCAATGTTTGAGATACCTGTGCTTCACTGAATGTCAACAGCTGCAGCTATAACTGCAACCTCAGAGCAGGGCAAGGACCACATTAGTGACATTGAAGGAGACCACGGTGATGAACTTATATTTGCCTGGCTCCTTCAAGACTGCTGGTGAAGATGTGAACAGCATCTCCCGGTTGGCAGTCTACTGTTGTATAAAGGAGATCACCAAGATACTCAATTCAGAGAGAGATTACTTCATTTCATTTCCTGTTGCCAGAGTCTAGCAGATGGAGTGAGCATGAGAATTGCAGGCTTCCCCATGGTATATGGTGCCTTTGAACACATGTCCATTGTTTTATTAACTCCGCTTTCTACTGGAACTGAAAGGGATTCCACTCCCACAATATCCAGCTGGTCTGTGACCAATCTGGTGTCAATGGCTAATGACTGTCTTGGATTTTCCTTGACCCACTGACCCATTTATTGGATGTAAAATGAGTGGAAAGCACAGCAACTTAACTGTGGGATGGCCTACACCCAGTCTGCGCAAGCAGTGGTGTCACTACTAAATTTATGGAGTTTCTTTCTAAGCATCCAGGCCTGATGCCCAAAACAGTGTGAGCCCCCTTATCTCTAAATTATGGGCAGATTTGAAGGAGCCTGTTTTGAAATTTAACAGGGAAAAGTAGGGCAGGTGTTGGCCCTAATGAAATCATTCTGCAGTGGAAAATTTGTAAACCTTTCTAGAGAACCAGGAGTGCTTCCCTGACTCTACTGGAATTATAATTGTCCAACGCCCCCATTCCCCACCCCCCTCCGACACCCACCCCTCTCAACAACTGCTCCAACCCCACCCTCCTCCACTTGAACTTAGCTGAGGACCATTGATGTCTTCTACCGAGTGAGCTGTCTGTGGAGGTGCGATCAATGCTAGCAGTATCCACTAAGTACCCTGATGAGGCCCTTGGGCCAGTCAGTCAGGACGCATGCTGGTTGCTTAGTGCCATGTCTGAGCCCGGTCACAGGCCCAGACCAAAATCAACCCCGATTACTGTGAGAAGTGGTTAGAAAATACTACTGCTGTACAGACGAAGAGCCAGTCAGGTTAATCTCAGGCAGAGCAAATATCTACTGAATGAGCTTTCAATTTTGCCTTTAAATAAACTAACGTCCTATTATAAACTAATTCAAGCCAATTCAGCTGAGCAGGGATGCTTGACACTGCTTTGTCCAATATGCATTAACCAGATTCCTTGCCTAGCTTGCGATCATACTGTGTCTCCTTGGAGAAGCAGGAAGCAATAAAATAAACAAGTATTTACAAGTCTGGGCTGAGGAAAACCAGTTCTCTTAAAAATCTCTGAAGCGTGTATTGATCAAGACTTGGACTGAAGCCCGGAAGATTTTTCTAAAGATTGCACAATTATGAAATTTAATTTATCACATTTGCAATTAAGTACTTTGGGCTGGGAAAAAAAAAATCAATGAAATCAACTGATGTTCTATTTACAGTGCTGGGAATTTATAGCCCTCGTATTTTAAGTGTATATTTATATTACTTTGTAGCCAATGTGCACACAACAGAGCATTGTCATTTTTATCTACAGAGCATGATTTGTGGATGGCTTTTGATGTGGTTTGTCAGTCTATTTTTTTCAATCCAGCATTTCTGCTATATATTTGTGGTTTTTACTTGCTAAATCTTGTCTGACAATTTTTATGGATTTATTTTACTGGCAGGGGCTGATTGGCATTCCTGTTGATTAATGGGTGATCTCTACACTATGCTTTGACATGTTAGGTTACACTAGTACTTTGGTTCAGGTTCAGAATGTGCATTCTCCTTTCATTACCTTAATGATATGATATCTTTGAAGAGGGCGTTGATTGAGGTAAACTGGTGGTTATTTGCAGTTACCGATATTGAGGCAGATGTTTGTCTGCACCGCATGGGCTTTAAGCATGGATTCAGCAGAGGGCAGAGACAAGACTCTCCCAGGGTGAAGCCCATGTTCATAACAGAACTTGCTTGTTAACAGAAGGGAAATTGGACTGATGCTGTCGTGGGCTTACAACTCTAACTTTTCTACTCTAATGCCAAGACAGTAAAGATAAAAATCTACCCCAGCGTCAGCATTACCTGAGGGAGTGCTGCATTGTCGGAAGTGTCACCTTTCAGAGAGAGATTATATCAAGGCCGTGTCTGCCTCTCAGGTGGATGTAGAACATCCCATCACACTCTTTGAAGAAGAGCAAAGGAGTTCTCCCCTGTGTCCTGGCTAATATTTATCAGGCAACCAGCATCACTAAAACAGATCAGCTGGTTGTTATCACATTGCTATTTGGGAGAGCGTGCTGTGTGCTAATTAACTGCTGCATTTTCTACATTGCAAACCACACTTCCAAAGCACTTAATTGGCTGTGAAGTACTGAGGTCATGAAAGGCGCTTTATATTAAAGGACATCTTTTCATCTTTATTTTACATGCAATTTACTTTAAAAGTTGGTTTGGGAAAGGGCTTGTCTTTTCTCTATAAATTAAGCAATGGAGTCCACCAATGGTTTGTGAGGTGAATTCATTGACGATTGTGTGCCCTAGATGTGTGACACAGTCTGTGTGAGTTCTTTATTGTTAATTATCTTTGTTTTATTTTTCCTGGCTGTGCCTTCAAATAGGAGCGCAATAGTTTTGCATATCCACTGAGCATCAGAGATACACTTCAAACTGATCCTTACTGATGGCATTTAATTTATATAAGTTAATATCTTAGTTATTGTTTAACTGTATACAATGACTCCAGGACATAATGGTTCCTCTGTGCAGCTATACTAATATTAGTTATATATTATACAGTTAATGCCATAAGGGTCACAGAGTGTATAAAGAACCTTGGTTCAAACTCTGGCCTAGAGTGAGTTAGCTGATGTCACCTCAAGCAGCAGCAAAAGGCTTTAGGACACACAGATGAGGGAGGGGATAAGTCATTTGGGTTAGTCCTGGTCGCTCTCTGTGCTCTTGCAGAAATGTATATGTGAGGACATTCAGCAAAGGGCTTGGCTGTGAGGTTTTCTAATGATTAACCAGCCTTCCCACACTGTGCAGGTTCACCCATGAAGAACAACAACTTGTATTTATGTAGCTTCTTTAACATGTACGTACCAAGCCGCTTCTCAGAAATGTCATCAGACAAAATTTGACACCGAGGCATGTAAGGAGCTGCTATTAAGTTTTTAAGGAGTCTCTTCAAGGCTGAGAGGTAGCTAGAGAGGTGGACAGGTGTAGGGAAGGAGTTCCAGAGTTTGGAGCCCAGGCAGTCAATGGTAGGGGTGAAGGAAGAGGGGAACGCACAAAAGGCCAGAATTGGAGGACTGCCGAGATCTCAGAGGGTTGTAGAGCTGGAGGAGGTTATAAAAGGCAGGGAGGGGTGAAGCCATGGAACGATTTTAAAATCAAGGGATGTTGGGCTGGGAGCCAATAAGAACAGCCATTTAGATGATGCACCACTGTGGGGTAGCCATGTAAGAAAACTCACTCCAGCATGAGTCACCACCTTTGAGAAGGGGACGGGAGAGCTACAATGGAGAGGAAAACTGATGGAAAACTATTGTGATAAAACTTGTAAGCAGTGTGGAATTTCTTTGGAAAATATGACTGCCTAATGGTTAAATGTTTCTAAAACTGCAGAACTGACGTAGAACAGCACGCGCTAATTTTTATCAAACAGTTTTTTTTCCTCCTCCAGATCTCCATCAGATTTTCACTCTATAACATTACCTCATAGGGGGTAACGCAAATTGGAACATCCCAAGTCCCTCTAGGTGATAGGAGGGAGGTGGTTAATTGGACATTGTGGCCCCAATGAACTGTACTTTATCATCAAAAGTTTTTTTTTCCCTCATTCCCTGTTGAAAATGTGTTGCAGCTTGCCTGCAACTTTCAAGTTCCTTATCTGATCTTTGGATGGAAGCGGACAACATCTGGCAGAGATGAAGTTTTCGGTTCTAATTGTTTCAATCAAGTAGAAAATTACACGGCTTTAGAAGGTGCACTTTCTACTGCAAGTTGTACTTTCTACTTGCCAATTTTCTGCTCCCTGTCCAGAATGGGATGCGACTTGCTGGCATCTTGCTAGCCCATAGGTGGTTCATCATGTGGGCTGAGCAAGCTACTCGGTTGTGAACTAGGCATCGCATTGAAATCTACACCTCCCCCAATCCCGATATTTGTACACCCGCGCTTCTGAGCGGGGGATCACAGGAGTGAGAATTGTGGCCGATTGCCCCTTTCCTAAACCCACGAGGGAGGTCTTGTGATGCGGTGGGTAGCATCCCTGCTTCTGAGCCAAAAGCCCTAGGTTCATGTCCCACTCCAGAACTTGGGCCAGGATTTTATGGCCCCGCAGCATGTCTCCCCACGACAGATGCGGCAAGCCATTTAAACCTCCATTCAGTTCGGCAGGACCGTAATATCCCAGTGGGCAGGAGGGGCCATAAAATCCTGGCCTTGATGACAAAGGAAGGTGCATCCATAATGCAGCCAAACAGGAAAATTAAATTAATTTGGAAATCATACCATGATGTGTCAATGGCAGGCAGTAAGAGCAGGCTGGATTCCTGGTCAGCCAAGAGACTGGTGGACAATACAGACCTAGTTGTCTGCAATGATGTTGCGTTAGTGATGTGGATGCAGATGAGTCTCATATGCAATGGTGCAGCAAATCAAGGAATTGCATCACTAAGATCTAGTTTCTTGGTGACTTTAATTCTGAGATGAGCTTATGTTTGTAAATCAGAAGACCAAAGACCTGTATTTCTAAATTAAAACATTTAATGAGAAATTTGGTGCCTAACTGTGTCTGTGCAAATCTACAGCTGAACATTCTGAAAAAGATGAATCTTTCTGAAATAAGGATCCCAATAATTCAGTGGGCCAATGTATTGCTTAGTATGGCACTGCTATGGGGAGGTGCCTTCTTTAATCCTTGATCTGTGCTGAAATAGATGAAGGGAAGAAAAAGAAACAAAGAATAAAAAGGCTTACATTTATATAGCACCTGTCACAACCTCAGGAAATCCCCAAGTTCATTGCAGCCAATGATGTACTTTCTTAAATGCAATCACTGTTGTCATGTAGTGAATGTGGCAGTCAATTTGCACACAACAAGCTCCCTCACTAATCTGTTTTAAGTGATGGTTTGGGGAGAAATATTGACCATGACACCAGGGAGAACATACGAACATTCAAAATAGGAGCAGGAGTAGGCCATCCGGCCCCTTGAGCCTGCTCCACCATTCAATAAGATCATGGCTGATCTGTTTGTGTTTCAAGTTCCACATTCCCATCTATGCCCGATAACCTTTGATTCTTTTGCCTAACAAGAATCTATCTACTTCTGCCATAAAAATATTCAATGACCCCACTTCCACCGCCTTCTGAGGCAGAATTCCAAAGCTGCACAACCCTTTGAGAGAAAAAAATTCTTCTCATCTCTGTCCAAAAAGGGTGACCTCTAATTTTAAAACAGTGCCCCCTAGTCCTGGACTCACCCACAAGAGGAAACATCCTTTCCACATCCACCTTGTCGAGACCGTTCAGGATCTTATGCACTTCCATCAAGTCACCCCTCACTCTTCTAAACTCCAGTGGAAACAAGCCCAGTCTGTCCAACCTATCCTCATAAGACAACCCGCTCATTCCAGGTATCAATCTAGTAAATCTTCTCTGAACTGCCTCCAATACATTTACATCCTTCCTTAAATAAGGGGACCAAAACTGCACAAAGTATTCAAGATGTAGTCTTACCAATGCCCTGTGTAACTGAAGCATAACATCCTCACTTTTATGTTCAATCCCTCTCATAATAAAGGATAGCATTCCATTAGCCTTCTTGATTACATGCTGTACCTGCATACTAACTTTTTGTGACCCATGCACTAGAACACCCAGATCCCCCTGCACCTCAGAACTCAGCAGTCATTCTCAGTTTAAGTAATACTCTGCTTTTTTATTCTTCCTGAACTCTTGTGCTGTTCTTTGAATGGTCCCATGCAACCTTTTACATTCACCTGAGAGGGCAGGGTTGGCCTGAAATTAACACCTCATCCAAAAGACTGCACTTCCAACAGCGTAGCCCTCCCTTAGTATGGGAATGATGGCAATGGGGTGAGGGTGAGGGATCAGGAAGTGTGGTGGTAATTGGTTCCTTTAATGTGGAGTTGGGATGAGGACTCCCCAAATGGAAACCAATCTTGGGAGAGGGCCTTATGCCTGTTTCTGGCCTGGATAAAGGACTCATATCTTTTGTCCTTAATATGGCAAGAGGCCCACTTCTGGTTTGGAAGGTTTGCAACACTTCCTGCCCGCCATACTGGAGCCTTAATAAAATGGGCACTGTGCAGAACAATTTCGAGGTGATATGATTCAGATACTCAAGCACTGTATCTTAAACTATCAGTTGGAAGAACTGGATTTTCTTCCTTCACTTTTTCTCTTTTTTACCCCTTCCCCTCCTGACAGTACTACCTCCCCCCAGCACCTCACCCAAATGCCTGTTCTCTGTACGTGAGTCTAGTATAGTCAGTCAATGAATCTTACAACACCAACAGAGGCTATTCGGCCCAACTTGCCTCTGTCAACACTTGGAAAGAGCCGTCCAGCTATTCCCACTCCTTTGCTCTTTCCCCATAGCATTGAAATGTTCTCCCATAGTCGCCGGCTAATTGACTGTTGGGGACTCATAGCCAAGCCTCTGATCAAGTATGCCTCAGGACAATGGGTCACTGGATGGCAATTGGGATCAGAATTATTTTCCCTTCCCCAGGACAAAGAGGCTAACACCAGTTGTAGCACCTCAACGGTGACCAGTCATTGCTTTGAGGTTAACCCTGAATAGCAAACCCTCCCATTTTCCAGAGTTTACCTAACTTGCATTCATAGAAACGTAGAGTGTTTACAGCACAGAAGGAGGCCATTCAGCCCAGCATGTCTGAACAAAAAAGAGCCAAACAAAAAAGAGTTATCAAGCCTAAAATAAAAACAGAAAATGCTGGGAAATCCTAGCAGGTCTGGCAGTATTTGTAGAGAGCAAAACAGAGTTAACATTTTGAGTCCCTATGACTGTTCTTCAGAGCTGAAGAAAGATAGAAATGTGATGGATTTCATACTGTTTAAGAGGACGTGGAGCAGATGGAGCAAAATAGAAGGTCAGGGACAGATGGGAGCTCAGGAGAGATTTGATAAAGGTGTCATGGACACAAGGCAAAGGGAGTGTTAATTGTGGTGTTAAAGACTAAAGCAGGTGCTGATAGTGGTATAAAGGTAAGAGCAGAATGTGTTAATAGCAGGACAAGGGTCAGTGCTCTTTGAAAGCAAAACATGAAAATAAGTGACAGATAGCCCTTTGGGTGGAGTGGTGGGGTGGGTGTTGGAGAAAGGAAATTGAATTAAAGAAGGGGTCAAGATGGAGGAGAGAGTTTATGGTCGGAAGTTGTTGACCCCAGTGTTAAGTCCAAGAGGCTGTAAAGTGCCTAATCAGAAGATGAGGTGCTGTTCCTTCAGTTTGCATTGGGCTCACTGGAGCATTGCAACAGGCCAAGGACAGCCATGTGGGCATGAGAGCAAGATGGTGTGTTCAAATGGCTAGCGACAGGAAGGCCTGGGTCATGCTTGTGGACTAAGTGAAGGTGTTCCACAAAGCGGCCACCCAGTCTGTGTCTAGTCTCCCCAGTGTAGAGACCACTGCATTGGGGGTCAGCGAATACAGTAGACCAATTGAAGGAGGTGTTGCTTCACCTGAAAGGAGCATTTGGGACCTTGGACAGTAGGGAAGGAGTAGGTAAATGGGCAGGTGTTGCACCTTCTGCAATTGCATGGGAGGGTGCTTTTATATTAGTTATCAAGCCTAATCCCATCTACAATCTTGTAGGCTATGGCACTAAAGTTGATATCCTTTGGTATCTTCCTACAGTCTACGATTTCTTCCTCACAATCAACCACACGGCCATTTTTTTGTATCACTTTTGTATCATGGTCCCTACACTTAAGTTTTAAATCATTGATATGTGGCATGAGACCCATTACTGAGTCTTGCGGAACCCCAGTGGAAACAGCCTTCTAGCCATAAAAACACTCGTTGACCATTGCCCTTTGCTTTGATAGTAACACATTCACGATCACAAAGTACATTTTAATGGGGCCAAAATTAATAATGCATAAAAGCAGGGTGCGAGGATCTCATTCCTACACTCTCCTGAAACACATGGGAATGTGGTTTTTAAAAAAACAATAGGCTGTTGAAAGTATAAAGTAGATTCATATGTTGTCAGGTATTTGCTTCCGGGAAATAATATATGTGGAATATTGGTTTCTTTCCTGCTATAATATAAATCCTGCTTTTTGAGAGGAAAAAAAAACTATCCATAGAAACACATCAGGAATTTACAGGTGGAGTTGGTGTAGGCAGGGGATATTCTGTTCTCTTGTTACCAATGAAGTTCGCAGTTAAGTTGCCACCTATTGATTCATTGGGCCTCTAAACATCGAGTTGTTCTATTCTTAATAACGTGGCCAAAAGGCATCTGTGGTGGGAAACTTGGTTTACGAATAGAACACCTGCAACAAAGTTGAAGGTTGATAGAATGCAACAAAAAGGAAACTATGTAGAGTGTGGGGTCCATAGGGACACCGGAGCTCATACTGACAACAATTACTTTCCTGACGACCAGTCTCATTTAGTGAGGTGCTGAGTCAGCTTGCTGTGCCTCACTGTCTGTGGCAAGTGAAAGTGTCAAATAGCAGAGTGGTTGTTAGACTCTGATGGCACACGTTCAAGGCAGTGAGCAGAGAGGGAGGGAAAGCCAAGGTGTCTGCAGAAAAAGATCAACCAAGAGGGAAAAAAAATAACAGAGGGTTGAGCTGTAAGGTGTAGCTGCAGGGAGAAGCTAGCCGCCGTTCTAACGCAGGAGACTTCCGACACAGTGCTCTCCGCTCAGTAAATCAAGCTGAGCCTTGCCCTGCTGTTTCAGCACTCGGCAGCCAGACAGGCAGGTGTGCACTTTGAAGTCGGAGGCTCAAAGCTAGGCAGCCAAGTAATGTCAAGAATTCGGAGCTTGCGGAGATCACGGTCTCTGTCCGATGAGTCAGAAGCAGCCGACGGAGTGGAGCTGGAGACAGAAGAAGATCTAGACTGGGATAACTACAGCGTGACCCTGGAGGAGAGGATAGCTGCTGTATGTATTCCCTTTCACTTGCAAATTCCCCCTTTGCAACAACTTGCTTTCTTTCATCCCTTTTACCTAGCCTGTGTGGAAGAATGAACACACTGTTCAAACCCACTGTAACATTGGCCAATGAAAAAGCCTTTGGAGGAAAAGAAAACTTGAAGCAGATTGCATGAAGCTTGCTAGTGAGGTACACTGTAATTGAACACAGTTGGCTTGTTAGTTGTTCTGTAGGTACAAGTTCAGCCTCCCTTGAGCATTGAGAACTTAACTCTTTGGGATTTTGCATGACAAAATAGTTTCTTAGGAACTCTTAACCTTATCCATTTAAATGAAGGTCATTAAAAGTCGCAATGGTTTCAATATGTGATGAAAAATCAAACATTACAACCTGCTTTAGGCAGAGGATTGGAGTTCGAGCTATCAGGTCGAGGCTGAAGCATATTTTTTGACTTTCAGGTAAGGTTAATTCTGCCACTCATACCTGAGAGTTGGTGCGGCAGACCAAAGTTGTTAATACTGATGGAGTCTTTCAGAAATTGTGGTGAGGCATTGTTTAACCCTTTAGTTGCCCTGTGACGTATTGCCGACATATTTCAAAAGAGACAAAGGTGGGAAGCTGTAAATGTTTTTTCAATGAATGAAAAATCTGGCATGCACTGCGTCCTGTGCTGTGAATGTTGTTGAGTAGGTGTTTGAGATTCTTCCAGGATGCAGCCCACGCAGCAGAGTATAAAGCCATAGTTTAAATGTGTGGTCTTAATGTTTGGTTTCCCCTGAATCCGTTTGTCAATGCTCCTCAGCTCCGTGTGTCAACTGATTTCCCAGGGCTTTGCATTTGCTTGATATTTCATTCCCCTGTCAATCTCATGCATCAAGTTTCTATAGGTGCTAAGTTTCTTGATTCTAGTGCATCTCTGAGACTTAATAACTAGTTCCCCGTTGGTCTGTCTGTTCACGGTGTCTAATTTCTATGATTTTATGCATTTAAGCACCAATGATTTCCATGCTTCCCACAGTCCAGTACATCTCAATGTCTGGTTTCCCTGACAGTCAAATGTATTTGAGTGTGTTTTGTGTTTGAATTTCCCAGGTAATTCTTCTGTTTCTATTTTCATGGAATTCCCTAGACTTATATGCACATTGCTGCTAATCTTTAGTGCAACCCGTAAAGGCAGTTATCTTTTATTGGACATTAAATTTGATATTCAAAATTAGTAGCATGAAATTATGATTTTGTTTAATCATCATTCTGGCCAGAATGAAACACAAGTACAACTTTTTTTTTTAAGTTTTGAGAATAAAGTTATGCTGTGCTTTTGAACATGATTTGATTCTTTGTTTTTAATGAAGTTTTCTTAGTTATTGTACAATATGCTTCTGCATCTTAGTTTAGTGAAGTTTGAAATGAAGAGAAATTATTTTACATAGTAAGTTGTGATCATCTGGAACACACTGTCTGAAAGGGTGATGGAAGCAGATTTGATAGTAACTTCAAAAGGGGATTGAATAGATAACTGAAAAGAAAAAAGTACAGTGTTATGGGTAAAGGGATTGATTGGATGGCCCTTTCAACAGAATGGAATGAATGGCCTCTTCCTGTGCTGTCAGGCTCCATGAAAAGTTGCTTGCTTTAAGAGTATTTCCATAAGCATCTTTTCTCTTTTTACTCTTTTGAGTTGTGTTAAAGATGGGAGCCATATAGAACAAGAGATCTCAAGTTTAATTCTCTGTCGGCTGGGGCAGCAGTTGGAGCTCGGGGTAGGTAGAAGATCAGTTAGAGTTCCAACTCCTGATCACTGTCTAGAGACCCCTTGACTGTAAAACCCATGAGTGTGGATGTCAAATGAGACTAGAATCAAGCTTGGCTGTGATGCTTTCCATGGTTGAATATCCTGACACTCTGTCTTGGCTCAAGTCAAGAGTGACCACCTTTACAAAGGCACTGGGTGACCTATGGTACCTGTAGAAATCTCCACTGCACCTTCAGAAGCAGGAAGGGGGAGTTATTTGTCAGGAATTATTAGTGTGAGCAATATTCAGATTCTTCTCCAACTTAATGCAAAGTTTCTTAAAACTAATGGCATCAGGAAGTGATGTATCCAAGAAAAGCAACTGAGCCTAATGGAGTAAAGAAACAAAATTAACATCAATAGTGGTACAAGTTATTAAGTATGGCTTCCAGTCAGCTTCAGCTGTATAGTACAAGCTCATTTAGCTCACTCTCACTGCCACCTTCAGTGTGTCATGTAGGCTAATGACCTTATCAGAACACTGCTGCTTTCTTGCTTTTAAAAAAGTAACAGTAAGCATTGGGAAGTACAAAGTTGAACAGCAGTTGCTCATAGGGGTTGTGGTAGCAGGAGAAGCACTTCTGGCAGCCCAATTGTCATTTGGTTTCTCTGTCACATTGAAGTTTATTAAATTATTGAAAGTTACAAAAATGAAAAAAAATGCATTTCCATTTATCTCCTTGGCTATACCTGCTATGGTTGAGACGTAATGGCATGTATAGAGGCTCCTTTTATTTGGTTATTTGCCAACTTTAGAGGGCCAGAGAGAGAGAGAGAAGGCAAATGGTACATAACCATTATTAACCAGCACAGGCACATTTATGAAAAGCTGCGCGTTTGGATTTGACTGTACAGTTGTAGAAGCATTTAACGTCCTGTAAAGAAAGTGTACAATTCTTTTTAAACGGTCATCAACGGCAGAATGAAATAACCCCCTCCAGATTGGGCACTCTCTTCTGCTACCCTGTTAAACTGGGTCAGAAAGGCAGATACAAGATGAGAGCTTTCATTTTCCTTCGGAATAGAGCTATTTCGTGTGTTGATGTTGTAACCAGATCTGTCGGTGCAGAATAGAGGCTCGGCAGTCTAGTTTTCTTTACACAGTAAACTCTCCTGTTCTGAATTGGAACCTGGTCTTCATTTACTGAGGAATGCTGACAGTGCTCACACACACACACAACCCCTGATTCTATGCACACAGAGACAATGCAGACTGTAAATCATCAGAGTCCTGCCCTGAGCAGCTGCCAATCATCTTCACAGGAACAGGGGAACCTCACTGACATTGAGCAGCGTTGCACGCAGCTGCTGAAGGTGAAGCTGGAACTGGAGTCGCAGGTCGCAGAGCTGAACGAGCGGCTGCTGGAGGAGGAGATCTGCACCACTGAACTGAACACTCAGAAATGCAAGCTGGAGACCGAGCGCTGCAACCTCAGGGCAGACATTGAAGAATTGGAGTCCACGCTCATCAAAGTGGAGACGGAGAAGCAGGTGGGTGGCGCTCACTTGAAACCTGATAAATGCATAACTAATTGGCCAAGGGGAAAATGCCGTGCTTGGATTCAACCTCTTGTAAACTACAGGCAAAATGCGGCCAAATCGATAGCACAGCGCCCATTAATCATTTAATCACCAGCCCAGGGCGAGCAGACCAGCAGAACAAGCCCTTTGCAGTGATGAGCCTTCTGAATTGTGATGGGTCCCCAGGTGGGATGTGGACAGTGCATTCCTGCACTTGGTTATCCAGGGGACGTAAAGCCGAGGCAATGGGCTTTATTCGAATTGAATCGGGGGGAAGCCTGTGCATTGGGAGTTGGAAGGGGATCTTTAATAGATCGGAGTGTATTGTGATTAGCGAATTGCCTGAAGAGGTGAGCGCCTTGCTGCAGTCTAACTGCGATCTTGTGCATTTGTGAAGGGGGGGGGGGGGGGAGAAATTGAATCAATCTCCTGATTAATTCAAAAATCCAATCTTGATCAATCTCATCCGAAGGACCGTTTAAGAATTAAATTTGCACTTTATCCGGCAAAGCAATTTGTCCAAATTGATGCCTAATCCTTTAATAAGATCATCACTCTCAATTGGCATGTACATGGTGAGAAAGAACACTGTTTCAGTGACTAATCCAAAAATCATTTCACTCTTTAGGCCATTAAAGGGGCACCGTCTATTTTTTAATGTGTTGGGCTAAACTTGTTTTTTTCTTGTTTGGAGTGGAAATAAAGGCAGAGAGCTGAGCTCGGTGTTGATTGTGAGGATGACTCATGCAAGTGGTTCAATGATGGAGGTACACAACACTTTCATAATGGCCTTCAGAAAAGAAAACCTTCACTGTTTTAAGAGCAGGGCTCCTTTAATTCCTGTTTCACTTTGTTACTTTCCTCCTCCTGTTTCCCTCTGTCTCCTCGTGTTTTTCTCCAGCTTTGTGCACATCACCCATATCCCGAGCAAAATCAGAAGCAGTGCTGATCTCATAGAGTTTTATAGCACAGAAAGAGGCCCTTCGGCCCATCGTGATGTCTGTTAGGAAGTATGCAATAGTCTTGACTTGCACTTAGATTGCCCTCTCTTCCCCTTTCTGCGATTTGTGCCCCACTTGGACCTGCCTATGTCTGTGGTTGAGAATGAGGAGCTCACTGCATAGGGGATCACAAACCCATGACAATACCCCCACATCCAGCATGGCCATTCCTGTTGCATGAACAGGTAATTCATGTTTCCAGGAGGGAAATCTGAATGGCGGTCGGAATCAGGAACCCTTCCTTGATTTATTTCCCTTCCCTTCCCTTAGTCCGTGGTGCTGGGACTGGGATGCAACACCCCTCCTACCTCTGTGACTGACCCTAGCTCACTCAGCACAGTGAAAGGATTGAATGTGGGCTGCATGGCTTAGGACCCTAATCCACATCCTGAACCCATCAGGATCCTGAACCCATCAGGATCCTGAACCCATCAGGATCCTGAACCCATCAGGGCAACTGAAATGGCAATATTCAAGAGAACAGGAACATTGTACATTGTTGCAATATTCTGTGGGGGAATATTGCTTAGAGTTTTCAATGTGCTAATTCTATGTCTATACGAAAATAGTCGAAGCACTTTCAGTGCAATGACTGCAGTGGTTTGAAGAGAATACCCACACCACATTCTGAGGACAATTAGGGGCGGGCAATAAATGTGACTTTGACAATGTCATCTGGGAACGTAACTTTATATTTGAACAGTTGGTTCTGTTTTATGTATCTTCATAGTAACAGAGCTGAAAATCCATGCCCCCCCCCCCCCCCCGCCAATGCTGTGTTTGTGGTTCTCCCTTACAGGATGCTTTTCTTTGTCATGCCACCCAGCTTGTCACATGCCAGTCTGGGAAGTTAGCAAAAGAAAACTGGCCAGCAGCTTCAAAAGAGCCAATAGCTCAAAGACCACTCTAAATATAGGCTTCACGGTAAGGGTGATTCATTGAAGCGAATCCTCGGAGCCAAGAGCCGATGAAGGGACCCCACTCTAAAGCACCCAGTGAAGACATTGTTTTCGCTGCTCCATTGTTGGCTGGGAAAGACAGGCTTTTGGTCTCTTGGGGAATTAAGGGATATCAGGAGCAGACAAGAAAATTGAGTTGAAGCCCAAGATCAGCCATGATTGCATTGAATAGCGGAGAAGGCTCGACAGGGCATTTTGTCTTCTACTGCTCTTATTTCTTGTGTTCTTGTATTCCCTGTCTTTACCTCTGAGTAAGCAAGTACAAAGATTGCAACTCAGGACTGAGTGCAGCTTGAAACAGAGGGTGAGCTTGGGTATTTGGTAAGTGCAGTGAGGGAGGAGGGCTGTTCTGACCTTTTACAAAAAAGAGCGTGGCCCAAGACAGGAAGCCAGAGACCTGCAGCAAGACATGGGAGCAGAAGCTTGGAAGCATTAGTTAGGTGAGCAGGTAGGTGAGTTTTAAGTTTTTTTTGTACCTCTATAAAGGAGTGAAGGAGCTTAAACTGGTGAAGCGGAGATATAAATATTGCATTAAATTTATAGCTTAACTAGTTAAACCAGATGATATAACTACAGATAATAGTTGAGTGATATTTCTAAACCTAGTTTGTTAAATAAAATACAGTAAATATGGCAGCATAGGTGATGTGTAGCAGCTGTAGCATGTGGGTACTGATGGACACCTGTGTGATCCACCTCAACTACATCTGCAGCTTGAAGAACTTCAGCTCAGAGCTGTGAGCTGCAGTCCAAGCTTTGGACACTGAGGCCCATCAGGGAAGGGGGGAAGCTACCTGGACACCTTGTTCCAGGAACCAGTCATACCCTTTAGGCTAGGTACTATGAATTTGGCCTATGGTCAGAGACAAGAGGATGTGACTATGAGTGAGGCAGATTTGGGGATCCAGAAAGTGGCACCAGAGGAGCCTTAGCCCTTGTAAGTGTCCAACAGGTTTGAGGTTCCTGCAGCTGGTGTGTGGACAAGAGAAGGGAGTGCAAGGAGGATGAGCAAACTGACCATGCCACCTTTGTGCAGGGAGCCATTCAAGTGCGGGGGAGTTAAAATGAATGTAGTTGTAGAAGGTTAACAGTATAGTTAGGGGGATAGGCACAGCTCTCTGCAACCAAGAGCGTGAGTCCAGGAGGCTGCATTGCCAGCCTGATGCCAAGGTTAACGACATCTCCTTGGGGCTGGAAAGAAACTTGGAGTGGGAGGGGAAGGATTCAGTTGTTGCAGTCCACGTGGGTACCAATGACATGGGTAGGATTAAGAAAGTGGTTCTGCTAAAGGAGTAGGAGCAGCAAAGGGTTAAATTGCAAATAGCACCACAAAGGTACTCTGGATTGTTAGTGGTATGTTATTTGTACTATCGTAGTGATAGGTGAAGGGCATTGATTTAAGCAAGCATCTTGAGCTGTCCCTTTGCTGTCAATTAGTTAATTAGTTTATTTGTTTAGTTGTTACTCAAGAAGAGTATAAAGAAAGACTACTAGGACACTGGGTGGAGGTGAGGGAGGAGCCCTAACCCAGACATATGGAATGCTGCATTCTGTAAATAAAGCTAGTGTTAAGTAAAAAGATTGGCATCTGGTTCCGGACTTCACCATCTGATTTCAGAATGAATTAACTTGGGATACCACCTGAGCCACAAGCAAATTTGCACAGGTTAAATAAGATTAGAGAGTTGAATGCATGGTTCAGAGATTGGTGTGGGAGAAATAGGTTTCAATGCATGGGGCACTGGCATCAGGACTGGGGAAAGAGGTAGCTGTACTGTTTGGACAGTCCTTAACTGAACTACGTTGGGACTGGTGTCCTGGTGAATCATATAATTAGGGCTATAGATATAGCTTTAAACTAAATACAGGGAGGATTCACAAAAGGGAGATTTGGAAAGTTAAAGAGAAAAGATGAGGCATTGGTACAGGGTAATGATAACCGGAGTGTGACAGGAAGGGACAGAGTGGACAAATACAAGGATGTGCCAGCAAAATAAGGTCAGAATAGGGGCAAAAAGGTTTAAAAAAAACAGAATTAATGCTCTTTATATGAATGCTCACTGCATTTATAACAAGATGGATGAATCGATAGCACAAATAGAAATAAATGAGTATATGATAGCCATTACAAAGATGAGGTTGCAAGGTGACCAAGGCTGGCACCTGAATATCCAAGGGTATTTGACATTTCAGAAGGACAGGAGGAAAGGAAAAGGAGGTGGGGTAGCTAAATGAAGAGATCAGTACAATAGTGAGAAATGATCTTGGTTCAGAAAATGTTGAATCAGTTTGAGTGGAGATTAGAAATAGCAAAGGAGAGAAATCACTGGTGGGAGTAGTTTGTAGGACCCCTAACAATAGCTACATAGCAGAACAGAGTATACATCAATAAATAATGGGGGCTTGCATGAAGGGTACTGCAATAATCATGGGTGACTTTAACCTTCACATTGATTGGACAAGTCAAATTGACAAATGTGGCCTAGAGGATGGGTTCATAAGAATGTAGTCAGGATAGTTTCTTAGAGTAATATGTTCTAGAACCTACCGGAGATCGGGCTATTTCGGACCAGTAATGTGTAGCAAGCCATTCAGAAAATCGAATATTGCTGAAAGAAGAGACATGTTACCAAAGCTTTTTGTCTTGCACTTATCAGGACAAATGCAAGAATGCCAAATTTCAAACAATCACAACAATTTATACTACGGGAGAAAAGGGATGTTGATTGGCTGGCAAGTCGACTTTGATTGGCTGCAGCGTTGCTATGGAGAAAGCCACAAGGAGCTATAGGTTCCCCGTGCTTTTGGGTAATTCAAAAAAGGTGCGAGGCTTGAACACATTTGTTTTGTTTCCAGAGAATGGGTCCTTGCACATGAATGTATGTCGCTTCTAGCAAATGTAAATGAACCATGATACGAGCTCAACTGATTATCTTAAATTGGTTGTTAGCGTAGCTCTTAACGCACTTAGGATCATTCATGCAGTGCTGCCCAATCACGGAATCACATCTAACAGTGGACATTTTTTCGGTTTTGCAAGTGTGGGCTGGTTGAGTACAGTCTATACTCTGCCTATTAGGAACAGCCAAAGGAATTTAGAAAATCCTAAAACAATCAAGCAGAGTCAGTATGGTTTTATGAAAGGGAAATTGTGTTTGACAAATTTATTAGTTCTTGAGGATGTAACAAGCAAAGTTGTTAAAGGGGAACTAGTAGATGTAGTGTATTTGGATTTCCAAAAGGCATTTAATAAGGTGCCACATAAAAGACTACTATGCAAGGTAAGAGCTTATGGTATTAGGGGTGATATATTAGCATGGATTGAGGCCTGGTTAACTAACAGCAAACAGTGTCAGGATAATGGGTCATTTTCAGGATGACAGACTATGACTAGTGGAGTACCACAGGGGTTAGTGCTTGGACCTCAACTAATTATGATCTATATTAATGACTTAGATGAAGGGATCAACTCTACTGTAGCCAAATTTGTTGATGATCCTAAGATAGGTAGGAAAGCAAGTTGTGAGGAAGATACAAAGGGTCTGCAAAGGGCTAGAGATAGGTTAAGTGATTGGGCAAAAATTTGGCAGATGGCATATAATGTTTGAAAATGTAAGCTTGCCCACAGGAAGAATAGAAAAGCAGAATATTATTTAAATGGAGAGAGACTGCAGAATGCTGTGGTACAGAGGGACCTGGGTCTCCTTGTACATGAATGCAGGTGCAGCAAGTAATTAGGAAGGCAAATGTAATGTTAGCCTCTATTTCAAGGGGGATGGAGTGCAGAAGAAGGGAAGGCTTGTTACAACTGTGCAAGGTACTGGTGAGAGCACACCTAGAGTACTGTGTACAGTTTTGGTCACCTTATTTAAGGAGGAGCATACTTGCATTGGAAGCAGTTCAGAGAAGGTTCACTTGGCTGATCCCTTGTATGAGGTGTTTGCCTTATGGAAAAGATTAGGTCTATACTAATCAGAGTTTAGAAGAATGAGAGGTGATCTTATTGAAACTATAAGATTCTGAGGGGCTTGACAGGATATATGCTGAGAGGATGTTTCCCCATGTGGGGGAAGCTAGAACCAGGGACACAGTTTCAAAGTAAGGCGCCTCCCATTTAAGATGGAGATGAGGAGGAATTTCTTCTCCCTGAGGGTCGTTAGTGTTTGGAATTCTCTTCCCCAGTAAGCAGTGGAGGCTGGATCATTGAATATATTCAAGGCTGAGTTGGACAGATTTGTGATTGATAAGGGAGTCCAGGGTTGTGGGGGACAAACAGGAAAGATCAGCCATGATCTTACTGACTGGCAGAGCAGGCTTGAGGGGCTGAGTGGTCTACTCTTGCTCCTATTATGTTCTTTATATTTTAAGATGTTGATCAATCTTTTGGACATTCCAAATAGGTTCTGTTTTTAAAACCTTAAAACATAGGAGGGTACAAATTGCAGATGGCGACAACTAGAGTTGAACAATTAACACTTTGATGTGACATTCCTCTTTTGAAGAGGTATTAACAAAAGCCATGTTTTCTGAGCAACAGTCACAACTCATGTTTTAATAACATCCTGAATGTAAGAAATGCTCCTACTGACTTTGGCAGCAGGAATTTTGAGCTTATGTTTCTGTTTTCACTCTTGCTCAGAAAATAAAAGTCATCAAATGTTGCAATCAGTGAGGAAAGAGTGGCTGCTTTTGAGATTTGCGTGGCTGACTAGTGCAATATCTTTGGGTGTCACACTCAAATGCGATGATAGCTTGATTCAACGTCAGCCCGTCTGCCCCTCCAGTAGGTCACTAGATAGTGACTGAGGGCAGCAATCTGTGTGATTTTACCCCCCTCGCACCCAAGGGAGTGAGGCTATTTGTACTATTCCAGTTACCACCCCAGCTCGTGTCTGTATTGAAGCTGTGACTATCCTGATTTCTCTGGCCCAGCTATTCATCATTTTAACCAGCTGAGTCATTGGGGAGCTCTCTGTTGCCTTTTTAAGTGAGGCAGTCTGCCGAGAAAGACAACTCTGAAGTATCATTGAAGTAGCCTAAACTAGTAGTAGGGACCCTCGCAGCCAGCAGAGAAGAGATTTCCTCATCAGTATGGGCTGCATTTAAATTGAAGTTGCTGTGATGCCCCAGTCGCCTTGACTCCCCCCGCTCCAGTCGCCATGACTCCCCCCTGCCCCAGTCGCCATGACTCCCCCCTGCCCCAGTCGCCATGACTCCCCCCTGCCCCAGTCGCCATGACTCCCCCCGCCCCAGTCGCCATGACTCCCCCCCGCCCCAGTCGCCATGACTCCCCCCCGCCCCAGTCGCCATGACTCCCCCCCGCCCCAGTCGCCATGACTCCCCCCCGCCCCAGTCGCCATGACTCCCCCCCGCCCCAGTCGCCATGACACCCCCCCCGCCCCAGTCGCCATGACTCCCCCCGCCCCAGTCGCCATGACTCCCCCCCGCCCCAGTCGCCATGACTCCCCCCGCCCCAGTCGCCATGACTCCCCCCCGCCCCAGTCGCCATGACTCCCCCCGCCCCAGTCGCCATGACTCCCCCCGCCCCAGTCGCCATGACACCCCCCCCGCCCCAGTCGCCATGACTCCCCCCGCCCCAGTCGCCATGACTCCCCCCCGCCCCAGTCGCCATGACTCCCCCCGCCCCAGTCGCCATGACTCCCCCCCGCCCCAGTCGCCATGACTCCCCCCCGCCCCAGTCGCCATGACTCCCCCCCGCCCCAGTCGCCATGACACCCCCCCCGCCCCAGTCGCCATGACTCCCCCCCGCCCCAGTCGCCATGACACCCCCCCCGCCCCAGTCGCCATGACTCCCCCCCGCCCCAGTCGCCATGACTCCCCCCCGCCCCAGTCGCCATGACTCCCCCCCGCCCCAGTCGCCATGACTCCCCCCGCCCCAGTCGCCATGACGCACCCCGGCCTCTCAAAGTCTCGAAGTTTTATTTTTTGTCTTACTTAGGGAACAGCGTCAGCTTCTGCCGGTTGAAACCAAGTCCGTTCCCATCGGTGTAAGATGTGCTCTGTTCCCATGATTTCTGCTGGATCCAACTGTTTTTCCAGGTTCGACTCATAGAAGTATCCTGGGCCAGCACTGAGCTGGACTGCTGGCTGGGAATCAGCTGGCCATCAGTCGCAGGAAATAGTGCGGTGCAAGATAGGAATCTCAGCAACAGAACGTGAGCAATTCCAGTGAGCTTTGGGTGCTGCACCATCTATTGAATTCCCCCCACCCCCAACAATCTAGCTGAGAATGGGGGTGGGATCCTGCATTTTGGATCAGGACCCATTGTTGGGGCCAAATGGGGCCCCGACCCAGGAGTGTGCTGGGAGCAGTCATCAGACATCAATTTTGCCTGAATTGGCCAAATAGTGGCCAGAGGACATGCTCCCCATCCAATTAAGGATGGTTGGCAGTCAGTCTCTTGAAGCTGGAGGGGCCAATAGGAGGCCCTCCAGCATGGAAAAAGCTGCTGTCTGACATTGCAGTTAAGGGAGAGAGAGAGAGAGGTGGGGGGGGGGTGGGGGGCACCTCCACCTTGAGGCTCCCGCTCAGCACATTCACAACTTTTGAAGTTAAAAATGGCCACAGCTGCTGTCCCACCATTGCGAGGGGAAACCAGTAGGCCCTGATCCGTGGCCGTGCTTGGCCTTTTAGTTATAACAGCTAGCCCTCTGCACCGACCCTGGCTTTTCCCAAAGCATCTCGGGGTGGGGGGCGGGGGGGAGGGTGGCAGGGTAGAATGATACCAGTAAACTGGCATAATGGCTCGCCGTGCAAAATTAGGCGCCTGCCCCCTCCGTCCTGTCTCCAATGCCTGCCTCCACTGGGGCAAAATTCCTGCCTTGGTGATTGCCCCTGTGAAGATGCTGCAGTCTCAGTAGTGCCTGACACCCACTTAGTTGCCATGAGTATTTTACAAACCAGGCAACCAGCACTGAGCTAGCACTCGGCTACTAAGAGTAGAAAGAAAGGGCTTCTATTTGTGTCATGCCTATCACAATCTCAGAATGTCCCAAAGTAATTTATAGCCAATGAACCTGAAGTGTGGTCACTGTTGCAATGCGCGAGCCTTGACAGCGAACTCACACACAGCAAGCTTCCACAAGCAGCAACGTGATGATAACCAGATAATCTACATATTGACCGGGGCATCACAAGAATGCCCCTGCTCTGCTTCAACTAGTGCCAAGGGATCTTTCACCTGAGAGTGCAGACAGGGCCTCACTTTAATGTCTCATCTTAAAGGTTGGCACCCCTGACAGTACTGAACTGAACAGCGTGGATTTTGTGTTTCAAGTGTCTTTTTATAAACTTGAGTTTAAAGAGACAATACCTAAAAATGAGACACCAGATTTGGGTGAAAAGTCATTTTGTTTGACAGCTGAATTAATCCTGTTGGCCTCACCCAGACCCTGCCCAGTATCCAGGTCTTAGGCCTACACTTCTAGGCTCCTCTCTTCATGTGGCTCAGTCCTTATCGTTTTTCAGCGTTACAACAAACATATGCCACAAAGGAACTCTCTGCAACCAATCTATCCTCATTGCATTTCAAATAAATAGCAGTCAAATCATTGCTGCAATTGGTGTAAACTTTATTTGGGTTTTGGGAGATCTAAACAAAATCATGCTTTTATGAAGATATGAACTGTGAAGGGAAGTCTGTGCAATGCTTTGGTATTTTGAAGTATTTCATTTTGACCTGTATTTCTATACAGGTTGACCAACTATAAAATGGTGGCTCTTTTTAATGTAAACTTCAAGAGGATGGATAGCTCAGAAAAACCTTCAAAGTGATGAGGACCATCTTGAGTTTGATAGTTCTTCCAGACACTGTACCTCTGGGCCAAGTGGGTATTTAACTCATACACAAACCCTTCTAGATGCTATTGCTCTCTTCAGGTACCATGCCCCAAGTGGGCATTGACCACCATGGACCTCCATGTTAATCTTTCTGTAAAGGCCTGGATCATCTTTGTTGGTGGTATGTCCATCCAATTTGTGAGGCTGTTTAGAAAGGTCTTTCTTTGCCTACCTCAATCTCTTTTACCATCAATCTTTCCCATTAGCACCAGACTTTCTAAATCATAAGTTCTTATTACATGCCCAAGAAATGCTTTAAATGTAGTTTTATCCCTGTTTCGGAAGGAATGTGAGTTTTCAAGTTATACAATAGTAGTGGTTCAGTGGAAAGCAGACCACATCTGAATCCTTACGGGAAAAAGCCCCACATTTAGAAAGAGATGAATAACATCTGTGCATCTCGTCTTTATTTGAATTCTTTTGGTGCCTCACTTGAAGTAAACCACATATTACAACCCAAATATTGATGCTAATTCACTGGCACTCAGTAAGTAGAGGTATAGTTAGTTGTTAGCTGGTTTCTCATGTGATGTCATTTTTTTTAATTCATTCATAGAATGTGGATATCATTGGCTAGGCCAGCATTTATTGCCCATCCCTAATTGCCCTTGAGAAGGTGGTGGTGAGCTGCCTTCTTGAACCACTGCAGTCTATGTGGTATAGGTACACCTACAGTGCTGTTAGGGAGGGAGTTCCAGGATTTTGACCCAGAGACAGTGAAGGAACGGCGATATATTTCCAAGTCAGGATGGTGTGTGGCTAGAAGGGGAACTTGCAGGATGGTGTTCCCATGCATCTGCTGCCCTCATCCTTCTAGATGTTAGTGGTCGAAGGTTTGGAAGGTGCTGTTTAAGGAGCCTTGGTGAGTTCCTGTAGTGCATCTTGTAGATAGTACATGCTGCTGCTACTGTGTGTCGGTGGTGGAGAAAGTGAATGTTTGTGGATGGGATACCAATCAAGTGGGCTGCTTTGTTCTGGATGGTGTCGAGCTTCTTGAATGTTGATGGAGCTGCACTTATCCAGGCAAGTGGAGAGTATTCCATCACACTCCTGACTTGTGCCTTATAGATGGTGGACAGGCTTTTGGGGAGTCAGGAGGTGAGTTACTCACCGCAAAACCCCTAGCCCCTGACCTGCTCTTGTAGCCACAATATTCATATGGCTACTTCAGTTCCATTTCAGGTCAATGGTAACCCCCTAGGATGTTGATAGCAGGGGATTCAGCGATGGTAATGCCATTGAATATAAAGGGGCGACGGTTAGATTCTCTCTTGTTGGAGATGGTCATTACCTGGCACTTGTGTGGTGCGAATATTACTTGCCAATTGTCAGCCCAAGCCTGGATATTGTCCAGGTCTTGCTGCATTTGAACGTGGACTGCTTCAGTATCTGAGGAGTCTAGTTTGTGGACCTCTCTAACCCTTATCTAATTTAATGTACTTTTTGTCTGCGTCAAGCTCGTAAATAATTGGACTTAACTTCAGAATGTATGGGTCAGATAAATGTTACATCATGTTTAATCAACTTAAGGAAAATTATTTTCTCTTTGGAATAAATGGTTGCTAATCTCACTCTTTTTGGTCACTGTTCAGTTTCTGAGACTCATGAAATGATTGTTCCATGTTGACAAAGGGAAAGGAACTGTAGCGGAGCAGCTTTTATTCTGAACACTCCTCAATTCTATATTAAAAATATATATATTCATGGGATAGAAAGGGAAAATGCTAGAAACACTCAGCAGGTCAGACAGCATCTGTGGAGGGAGAAATATAGTTAACATTTCAGGTCTGTGACCTTTCATCAGGAATGAGGAAAGTTAAAGATCTTGAGCAAGTGAAAGTGGGGAGGGGGGTGAAGAAGAGCAAAAGGGAAGGTCTTTGATAGGGAGGAGGGCAGGAGATTGGTTATCTGTAAGCTATAAGTGATGGCAGAGCTCATTCACATTCAAATTCTCTACTATCCTGAGAGAATAGAAATGGTTTAGACCGATTACACTCTTGTTCCAAAATAAGACAATTTGCTGCAGTATTAGTTATCATTATTTTTCCCATCTTTCCCTCCTTCATTGGCCTAATATGATCTATTGCCCAGGTGAACGGCCAATTATCCACACTTGGACTGATACTCATACTAGGCCGTCATTAAGCCTGTAGCTGACATGAGAGGCACACAGTTAGTTCAGATTTTACCCTGTTTAGGGAAATTAGGCGTCTGACTCTGTGATGTGCTGTTGAAGTTTCGCAGATTTGAAATTTGAAATACGCAATACCACTGCCACCCGGGTCAGTGACCAGACTGGCAAAGGGCAAACACGTGTTCACATCCAACTATTCCTATCTATTCCAATTTCTAAAATATATCTACTCAAATGCAAATGCATTGAGTGCCTGGAGCTGCTCATTTGACACAGAGAGCAGAATCTGGCTCTTCCTCTTCAATCATAAGCTTGCATATAAAAGTATTGATCCCATTATTCAATTATTCCAACAACTTTCTCTCCATGCAGTCCACTGCACCCCATCAATCCTCACAGATATCTCTGCACCCTTCTGGATACATTCAACTGCTCAGTAAAGGCTCAGCTTAAAAAATGCATGAAAGTGTATGCACACTGAGAGCTCCTCATTCACTCATATGGAGAGCTGACTTTTGTCCTTTTAAATCACCAGGGGCAACATGGTGCCCTCCTGGTCAGAACCTGGTGTTTCCTGAGTGCTCCCAGGTCCTAGACGTTGCGCATCCCTGCACAAACCTAATGCCGACAATCTGCCATTGGAGTCAACATTTTCCTGTTGTTTTCCTGCATGGTATCAATACGTCCATTCCCTCTGTTCTCTCCCACCCTCAGCACTGCGCCTTCCCAATCTTTAGGACTCACCATCTCCTCCACTCCCTGAGCACAGCCTCTACTTAGTTCCCTGGCCTTAAATCTGATCCGGCCTCTCTTATTCGTACTCTTTCTCTCTCTCGCTCTTATATAGTAAGTCTTTATGATATTTGTATTCATGTTTTGCTAATTCATATGAGCCTCTGTTAAAGAAAAGGACTTTAGAGCCTGAGGACATTCCAAAGTTGCACAACCAATGAAGTACTTTTGAAGCATAGTCACCGTCGTAAGAAATGCGACATCCAGTTTATGCACAGCAAACTCCCATAAACAGCAATGTGATAATGACCAAATAATCTGTTTCATTGATGTTGACTGAGGGATGATTATTAGCCAGGTCACTGGGAGAACTCCCCTGCTCTGATTTGAAAAGTGCCACGGGATCTTTTACATCCACTTGAGAGGGCAGACAGGCCCTAGGTTCACTGTCTCATCCAAGAGATGGTATATCCGACAGTGCAGTTGCCCTCCAGTGCTGCAGCGAAGTGCCTGCCTAGACTTTCTGCTCAACCCTCGGGACTTGGACTTAAACCCACAATCTTCCGACTCAAAGGTGAGAGTGCTACCAATTAAGCCATGGCCGACATTTTTTGTAACAGTTAGAATAATTTGTGGGCTGTTTATTGATGTAAATGTTTATATGATTTATTATATTTAGATCTTCTTTAGGTTGGAAAGTTATTATGTATTTGCAGGTGGTGAACTGATAGAGAATATGAAAAAGTTGAACTATCTCCTTTAAAACTTGGACAAGTTTAAAATATTATCAGCAATGTTAGTGTCAACCTGATATCTGTATAATATGTATAATATAATATAATCTATATAATATGTCCATATCTGTCCATTATTGTTACTGTCTGCCCTGCATATAAAAGATGAGAAATAGGAGCAGAAGTAGGCCATTTTCCCCTGTGAGCCTACTCTGTCAGTCAATAAAATCATGCTGATCTGATTGTGGCCTTAACTCCACTTTCCTGCCTGTCCCCAGGGCCAGGGAAAGAAATCAAGGGCCCTGGTGCTTCTCCTGTCTCTGGGCCCCTTGTTTCCCCTCCCCCTCAATCATCTCATCTTCCCCCAGCTCATCTCATCCACCCAGAATGACATATGAATGTGTGCATTAGGAGCAGGAGTAGGCCATTCGGTGCCTCAAGCCTGCTCTGCCATTTGATAACATTGCCTACATCATACCAGTGACTACAACTCAAAAGTACTTAAATGGCTCTAAGGCAATTTGAGACATCATGACAGGTGCTGTATAAATGTAGGTTTTGTCTTTCTTTCATTACCCTTGCATTCAGTAGGCAAAGTGACTGTAGCAATGGTGAAATTGGAGGCCCAATGCTGAGTCTGTAAGGATAATTAATCACAGAGCAATCAACTGATGTTAGGAAAATGACTGCAAAGAAATCACAACATTTACAAAATAATTCAACTCGGTAGTTGATACAACCATACCATTCTGACTTCTCTGGTGCCTTTTGTACAATTCTGTTGTACACTGTGAATTTACAGACTATACACGGGTTCCATATGATGTTACATTACATTTGTACTAAATAAATGTGCAAATAGTATTTTTTTCATTCTAATTGTCGTTTGAGGTGTGACAGAAGCAAGCAAATTAAATGGAAAAATGTAATTAATAAATAAAAAACTTCAACAGCAAGAAAAGAGTATGACAGCAAAATCCCAAGAGAAATCATTCCTAGAAGCACTTAAGTCATAGGATTGGGTTTCTATAAAGGCTGTTTATGGTAAAAGCCCTTTATGCTGTTTTTCTGGGATTTCTTTTTTGCCAAAGTTACAATGGGCGGTTGGGAATCCTCACCCCCAGAGAAATGCTAGTCCCATGGTGGGACCACCTTCTGCTAGATTTTAAACAGGATGATGTAGGATGGGGTGATTCTAGGATGGAGTAGAGATTTGTAAAACCTTCTTTTAAACAATCTGTTTGTAACAAATATAGGGGTTTCATTCCCAGTCTTTGCAAGAGTAATAAAATGGTCCATAGTGAGTCAACACCCTGTTTTGTATCACTCCCGGTTTTTAGTTATTTACATTTATTTTGTTGAGGCCCAGGGTTCTCAAGTCTCTGGTACATCAACAGCATGTCATCAGAATAGTGTCTACTTTAGAGCATAATAGAAAGTTAGAATGCTATTTATATGCTGGTTTAAATTCAAAAGAGAATTTTGAGAAGTGCACAGTTGTGTGATACTCAACCTTAAAAGTGACCGCCCCCATCCTCAACCCCCACAACCACCCCCAACCTGCCCCCCCAACCTCCCCTCCAACCTTCCCCAAGCCCCACAACCTACCCCCACCCTCTCCAACCTGCCCCAAAAACTCCCTGACACCCCCTCTAACCTACCCCACCCCCTCCAACCTTCCCAACTATCCCTCTGCAACCTCCCAACCACTCCCTCCAACCTCCACCTCCCCCCCTGCCCCCAATCCACTGTCCAACCTCCCCCAGCCCTACCCCACTCCCTTGTCAATCAAAAGTCTGTCTAACTCAGCCTTGAATGTATTCAGTGACCCAGCCCCCACTGCTCACTGGGGAAGAAAATTCCAAACATTAATGACCCTCTGAGAGAAGAAATTCCTCCTCATCTTCATCTTAAATGGGAGGCTCCTTATTTTGAAACTGTGCCCTCTAGTTCTAGATTCCCCCATGAGGGGAACATTCTCAGCATCTATCCTGTCAAACCCCCTCGGAATCTTTTATGTTTCAATAAGATCAACTCTCTTTCTTCTATGGGCATTTTCTAGTACAGGGACAACCTGCTCACACTTTCTCAAAAGACAACGCCTTCACCCCAGAAATCAAGTCTAGTGAACCTTCTCTGAACTGCTTCCAATGCAAGTATGTCCCTCCTTAAGTAAGGTGTCTAAAACTGTCCCCAGTACTCTAGCTGGGGTCCCATCAATGCCCTGTACAGTTGTAGACTTCTCTACTTTTATACTTCATCCCCCTTGCAATAAAGGCTAACATTCCATTTGCCTTCCTAATTATTTGCAGTACCTAGATGCTAACTTTTTGTGATTCATGTACAAGGACACCCAAGTTCCTCTGTACTGCAGCATTCTGCAGTCTCTCTCCATTTCAATAATTCTCTGCACAAGTGACTGAGAAACTACGATGATCGACTTTGTTCTGTTATATTTTTCCCCTGTTCTTCACTCCTCTTGAAAGTGTCGACTCTTGCTGGACTGGGCTACAGATCATGCAAGCAATAATTATACTTGAGTGTTGCAGGTCGTTTGATCTTCGGAAGCATAAAACCAGGCCTGACCCTATCCTTCCCCCCAACAAACACATTTTCAGCAGAGTAACACTGGCTGCTCTTCCCCTCCCTAATGCAAGGGCACTGAGGACAGTTGGGCTAGCCTCCCTTCTGCGTGAGTGAACGAGATCAGCCGCTAGGAGTTGAATTTGGGCCTTCATAGTCTGTCAGGCACTCAGCAAACTTACTGAGCCATCAAGGGACCTCTACTGAATAATTTATACTCAGAATGTTCTGGAATGCAGTAACTGATTTTGCTTGGGCCGCATTTTACACAGCAACTTCCCTATTGCAGTAACACGTGGAATTGAGATGGTTAGCCTGCAGTTTAATGCACCAAAGGGAGACTGAACTCAGTCGTGCCTAGTGTTAGTGTCAGTAATGTTTTTCTTAAGTTGGACAAATTTTGTCTGCAAGTGTTATTAAACTGCATTAATGTTCGTTCTGGGGACATAGAGCAGCCCTTATTTTGGACACCCAGAATTAAGCACTCCCAAGCCAAATTTAGCATGGTTACATGCCAAGTAAAGCTCCCTGTACTACTGTCCAACAGTTTACATTGGTGTCAAAAGATTATGGCATTTTTGCACAGCTTTCAGCTGTGTGGCAGCCCTAAATTAGAGACAGTTTTATGCTAAAAGCCTGTACTCACTGGGAACTTGGATTGAGGCAGCCCAAGCTCTTGCCAACGGATGGTGGGAGGAGGCTTGCACTTTGCCAGCTTAGGCTGGCTTCGAACTGAAGGTGGCAGAGGCGCTACCCATTGGTTAACAAAGTGTTTCATCAGCAAGGTCTTCAAAAGTATAAACTTTGATTCCTCAGATGTTAAAACAAAAGTACCAGATGAGGCTCTGGATCCATTCTCCAGTAGGCCGGTGTACAGGTTAAATCAGGGTGAAGGCTCAAAGACATCAAAGACAGATTGAAATAAGAGAAATGAATATTAACTTAAACGAGGACGTACCTTGAGATTTGGAGATTCTTCCCAACAGTTGTATAGAATGCAAAATTACCACTTGTTTCTTTGTACATTAAATTGTGTGAACAGCTTTTGAATTTCACATTGCTGCCAAAATATCTTCTAACCTCTTATTTTGTGTGCGTGTGTGTGTGTTTGCATATTATATATAACAAGCATCGCTATAAACTGTGCAGGACCACAGGACATTTATTTAATTACAACCACTGTCTGAACAGTTTATATCTTTATGTTAGTTCGGGAAGCTGACTCAGTCCTCAGACAGTTAATGGAAAACCTAAAGGAGGTTTGTATGCATACATAATATGGATTGGCAGGCATAGACCCCTGTCTTTCGTTTCTGGGGTCGCAGTTTGAATCCTCACAGGAAGCAGATTGAAAACTAATGAAATTTGAGTTTCCATCTGGTTGGCTCTCTGCCTCTGCTATGGTGGAGGCTGAATTACTGTTTAGAAACTTTGTACGAGGTGAACATGAAAGGAGCCAGGTTTTTTTTTTGTTGCCGAAACCTCGGTCCTTTTCGGGCTGGTTTGAATTAGCTTTGCTTATTGAAAACATCGTGGCGGTGTTTTGTGGTTACTGTTGCATAGTTTGAAGCTGAGAGGTTGACCTCTATCGGTAGGCAATCCATCGTGTAGGCTCTTGCAAAGCTCGGAGCTCCCTTTACTTGCTCTCAGTTGAAGTAGCAGTTATGCTAACATGAAGGTCTCAGCGTTCTACCCAAGCAAAACAAGCGGTGTGTGTATGCCACATTTACATAGCAATGCTGCCGATGGTGGCAATTTTGGTTGGGGTGGGGTGGGTCGGATGGGGGCAGTGCTGTAAAGGTTGGTTCCGCCAAGTGCCACCTCATGAGAGCCAGTGCAACAATACAGAAGGCTGGCGCCAATGGTGTGTATCACTGCTGCCAACACTGCTTGCAGGAGAGCCTGGGCACTCGGTCTTAGTGCAGATCGACTTGCCCAGCTGAGGGAGAATGTCCAGGATGGGAAAAAGAAATCCATGACTGTGTGGGTATGGTTGTTTGTTTATTGATGCCGATGCTGTAGAATTTACCTTTATAATATTGAAGTTGGCTTGGGGTTGGCTGCATACTGGAGGTTTCAGTACATAACTTCCCTTCTCCATCCGTTCCCCACCCCCCCAACCCAGTCAAGCAGCCTTTTCCTTTCATTTCTATATTTTTACAACAAATAAACAAATGCGTTCAAAGAAAGTGAATAAAATCCACATATTATTTTTAAAGCCCCTGTGATTTTTCTCCTGTGTTACTCGTAACGGTGGCTAGGCGATGGATCCTTAATTCCTGGAGACTACAGGATGCTCCTGGAAGATTGGCAACCCTAAATATAGAGTGTCAAGGTGGGGGTGGTGGGCCGGGGTGGGGGCGGTGGTTCCAGATGGTCACAGACAACCCGTAATACAAGTGGGGGTAGTTCTGTGTTATATTGAGGCACCAATAGCGTTAACGATGCCTTTTGTTGAAGTGATTATGTTCACTTTGGACTGTGCAACTTGTACAGACAGCTCTCTCAGCCCTTGAAGCTTGGTTCAATTCGAACACAGATTGATCTTAAGGGTCCTTCAGGTTTTTAACCCACTTCCTTGTGGCCACAATTCAAACTGTTATCAAATTAGACTATCATGGTCAGACAGATCACAAGGATATCACTAAAGGGGCGAGATGATGGAGAGAGTGTTGAGGCAGAGTGCGTTCTTTTAGAAATTTGGAGTTAAAAGGTGTCATGAGGGCAGCATTGTGGGAGCTTTACACTGTGCCCATGCCATGTTGGTCTAAGTTGGTAATGGTGAATGCTGCCACAATTTATTTCAAAAATTACATTCTTCAATACTGACATTCTTTGTTATGCTAGTAGAAGTATTCAACCCCCTTCCAGCTCCCCTCGAAACCCTATTACTGAAACACAGTGGCAGTGATGCTTCAAGAAAAATAGAGAAGACTTGCATTTACGTAGAGCTTGTCATGACCTTAGGACATCCAAAAGTGTTTTACAGCCAGTGAAGTGCTTTTGAAGTGTAGGCACTGTTGTAATGAAGGAGAAATTTGTTGTCGATCCATTTGATTCGTTGTTATCGCCAGTTGCCCCTCTGAGCCAGCTGCTCTGATTGGCTGGCTGCCAAGGAGAAAGCCAGCATGGTTGGAGGCCGCAGCAGGGGACCGTTGGGACAGGCCCAGGCAAAAGATCAGGGGGCGTTGTGCCAGAGCAGGAATAGGGAGGGTGGGCAACAGGCTCGGGGTTGTGGCTTTGACAGGGGAGAGGGACAGGATCTACTGAACGCTGCAAAAGACTTGTTTGAGAGTCTGAAGAGAAGCATTCCTTCGCATAAGCAGCACCGTAGAAGTATTTTCCTGTTTGCTCCAGCTCCATTTCAGTTCCAGCTTTCCCATGCTCTGCAAAACACGGGCCTCCGCTATTATATTTGACCCAGGTTCCTAACTGCAGTGCGGGAGCCCAATTTAAATATATTGAGTCATTCCGCTTCTCGAGATGCACCATGCAATGTGCGCTGTGTATTGGTAGGCTGAGGTTGGGTTACACAGTTTTAAACTATTAATGGGACCCCTTCCCACCCCTTTTTGGTGGGAGGGGGTTTATAATTTGCCCGCTGCCCCAATGGAGTACCTGTCCTTAACATTAAGACTTAATTACAATGGAAAAACTCAAACTACTCTTTTTTTTCTCTCAGTTTCTCTTCTTGAGCCAGTATTAAAATTCATGCCAGTTCAGTTCCATTACCTGTTTTACCTTCAGCACATACTGACTGTGGGTGTGTTGAAACAAGTGCTTGTTCCCTCTTGTGGTATGCTATTGTTCGTGCTTAATGACCGAGTCTACTAATTCCAGTCACCTCCGGGCTTCCTACTCCACAGTTACTTTGAATGATGAACTCAGTATCTGGGGGAATATAGATTCACTTGATCTAAATATTCGACTCCACTGCGCCTCCTTCACGGGAATAGAAACCCACGTTGAAGCTTTCAATATGTTGGGTGACGAGCCCACACAGCCAGAAATGTGGACACTCTTAATTCAAACTAACTTTTCAGTCAAAATTAACCTTAATGCATGTTAAAGCTCTGATTAACTTCTTGGCTGATCTCTGTAAGAGGTACATTTTAGACTTCAACCCCCTCAGCACAAGAGTTTTGTGACTGGATAGAAAATTGCTGTCCTTTATACCCAAGTCCCTGAAACTTGCACCCATCATGTGAAACCCCACACCTGGGGACTAAACTGTAAATTTTACCATCTAGCTCCTCGTAAAGTTGCAGATGTACATCTCAATTTTATGGAACTGCTCCCCAGTGTACATCACTTCACACAAGCACTACTTGATGAAATAAGTTCCTGTTTCATGGCTACCAAAAGAATGCAATGGTTACTTAGAGGCACAGAGTCAGAATGGCACAGAAGGTATCATTCGATCCATCAAGGCCATGCTAGCTTCTCTGTAGTGAAGCCCCAATATCACCAGTGTCCACCATACTGGTAAAGATGTCAGTAGAGGCATACAAGACCAACACCACGGTACTTTGGGTGAATAAAAATCACCTGTATATCGAGCCTCGGAGAACGTCTTGTGGGGTGGGTACAGGAGTGTCCATAGGTTCCACCATGAAACCTTGGCCAAACTGCCAGCCACCATTTATCTGTCCCCCCCCCCTTCCCCTTTCCCGTGCTCATCACGTTTGCCCCTCTCTTGGTCACCCATTTCCCCCAACAAACGATCGACCCCTCCCCCAGTCCCGCAACTCTTCTGAAACCTGATGACCAGAGGTTCGACGTTCAAATTGCCTTTGTCGGCGTTCTGCCTGTGGATGTCTGGTAGGCACCCTCAGCTCTCAGGCCTTGTGTAAATGAAGCCCAAGGTTCCACATCGAGTGAGCCTCAGGCCTAACCATTTAGAGGCCGGGACTGTTAATCCGTGCCCAACCCGGCCAATGTGAAGCAATTACTAGCCCTTAGTGCTTCAGTAGACACCTGGCTGGAGGAGATGATCAATGATGGGCATTTGAGGGAAATGAACTTGCAGAGCAACAGGGATGGGGGCCGGGGTTGGGGGTAATGGGACTGACTGGATTTCTCCAAAGAGAGCTAGGATGGACTTGATGGGCTAAGTGACATCCTTCTGTGCCATTCTGACTCTGTGCCTCTAAGTAACCATTGCATTCTTTTGGTAGCCATGAAACAGGTCTTTATTTCATCAAGTACTGCTTGTGTGAAGTGATGTACACTGGGGAACAATTCCATAAAATTGAGATGTACGTCTGCAACTTTACGAGGAGCTAGATGGTAAAATTTATCGTTTAGTCCCCAGGTGTGGAGTTTCACATGATGGGTGCAGGTTTCCAGAACTTGGGTATAAAGGACAAGCAATTTTCTATCCAGTCAACTGAACTGGTGGGATATGAAACTCATGTGTTAATACATTTCACTAAACTCTTGTGCTGAGGGGATTTAAGTCTAAAATGTACCTCTTACAGAGATCAGCAATGAAGTTAATCAGAGCTTTAACATGCATACAGATTAATTTTGACTGAAACATTAGTTTGGATTATGAATGTCTGCACAGTACAAAATGAGTTTAGTTTTGTTTGTTTAATTGTTGTTCAAGACCGAGTTGCCACTCACATTTACATTACCGTGTAGCTTGACTCTTGTAGCCATATTTGTCATTTTAAGTCCATCCAAGATTCAGATGCTTGCCAGACTAGCTGAGGGAGGATGAGCAAGAGGAAATGTCAGAGCTCCAGTGACCATAATAGTATTTAGTAAAGAAAAATCAGGTAAGGTACAATGGAGGCAGAGCGTTAAGAAGCTAGAGGTAGGAATGGAAGCAGCTTTCAGATGATGAGCTTTTCCTGTTATCCACTCCAGGGGTGCATTCGAGGTTACAGGAGAACCTCCACCGAGAGGAGCATCGTTTAACTGATGCATTTGGTTTCTATAGACACTTAATCGTCAAAGGGAAAAATTTTCTATGGAACAAAAAGCAAGTATCTTCAAAGCAATTTGAATTAAAACTTGATGAAAGCATTGCAATTAAAGTTTAATGGGTACAAGTATGGATAAGCAAACATTCCATGAAGTGTAGGACCTGTTTTACCGAGAGGCGGGTTTGATTGCAGCCTAGCAGCCTCTTCAGTGTGAGAACTGGGGCATTTTAACTCCTGGGTCTGTCTTTAATATTAAAGCCCTGTCTCCCATTCGAAGCTGACAAGAAAAACACAAGCCCAGTCGGGGTAGGAGCCTGACCTCCACTGGGGATCCAATTAAATGGTGCCCGCGTAAGGTTAATCCTGGGTGGAGGGGTTGCAGAGGCGATGCCAGTCTGGGGAAGGAGGAGGGATGGTCATGACAGGGGAGAAAGCCCATGGATTCCGTGTGGAGCCAAAGGAGCTCTTTACTCCTCCCTGGCTCCCAAGGGGTCCTTCCAATTATTAAAAGGATGTAACTTGCCTCAGCCTCTTCTGGTCAAGTTGCCACCTTGTGCTAATTTTCACTGGCAGATTTGGTATGTATAAGTTTCCTTGGGAACTGAAGCCAAAATTGCATTTTAGTGCCGATTTATGTCATTTCAGCTATTCCCTTACCTGCCTGTGACCACATCGCTGGAACCTCGGTACTTAAAGTGAGCCTGTTTATACATTGCACCACCATTGTCCAGGCTGCTGTTTTAATCACCTGTTCACGCCTGACGGGATGGGTTAAAATCAAGTCCATTATTCACAATCAGATCAGCCATGATCTTATCAAATGGTGGAGCAAGGCTAGATGAGCCAAATGGCCTACTCCTGCTCCTAATTCATATGTTCTCCTGTCAGGACATTGGTTACATTCCACGGATGATCAACCAGGGTGCAAGATGATATTGATATACTGGAACACAGTTACTCTATTGACTTCAGTTGACCAGAATATTGGACATTGCTTGTAGCTGGAGACGAATACAATCTTGCCTGTTTTGACCTGCACAAGATAAGATTTTAGCCCAGCGTATTTGCTGCTGTAAAACTGCATCTCTTATTCGGTTAAAGCACTCTCACCTCTGAATCAGAAGGTTGTGGGTTCAAGCCCCACTTCAGAGACCTGAGAACCTCATGCAGACTAACACTTTAATGCAGTATTGACGGGGTCCTGCAATGCCTGAGGTGCAGTCTTTTGGGATAAGACATTAAACTGAAATCCGATCTGCTCCCTCAGGGGCCAGAAAATGCCAAGGCATTATTTGAAGCAGAGCAAGGAGGTTCTCATGGTGTCCCGTCCAACATCCATTCCATAACCAGCAGCACCAAGACAGCTTAATTGATCGCTTATCTCATTGTTGAATTTCACAAAACATTTACCAAAGCAACACTGTCATTTTCTGGTCAAGCTTCCCTATGAAAGGGAACTTACAATAAAAGTCTTGGAATAACACGAGGCTAAACACACTCTGTCTGTTCATGTAACCTAAAGTAAATTGGCCAACTGCTGAGTCACTTTAGTAGCATTAGTCAGGTTTTTGCCAGTTTCAATTGTAGCAACCTTACGGTAATTGACAGTAATAGTCCCTTTTAGTTCATTTCAGCTGAGTCAATTATAGAGTAAAAGGCACAAATTCTCACATTAATGGAGAGTTTTGCTGCTGTTCTAAACCTGAATATTAAAATGCTAAAAATTGATAGGTACAAAATTACTGTGCAAATAAATTGCATTTGTCAGTGGTTCAAATACCTGTACATCATTAAATAATGTCCAGGCTTAGTAATTTAGTGCATCATGGACCGTTTAAAATCATTGTTGCTCAGGCACTAGGAATAATATTGGGTTATAACATAACTGGGATACTAGGACTCTCACTGGGTAGGTTGCAAAGGATTGCATTGATGACAGGGCTTGATTATGCAATGATCCGTTTTGTTTGGTGCACTAAATACAAATTAATTCTACTTCCAGCTCAACAGCCTTCTTTCAGCATCAACCTCTCCCAAGTCAATGATATCAAGTTTTAAATGCAGGGGAAAACTGTCTTTACTTTGATCCAACCACGTACCTTAACCCCAGTTTTTTGGAAAAGTGCACCATTTTCATGTTACCTATATGTTATTCCTATTGACGGTTGGAATGACAGTGCCAATTCAGTGCGAACTGGGGTAATGGGAGTCATGATGGGGTAGATTGTAACAGGGATACTGGGAGTCACAGCGGAATAGTACCCCATTACAATCTATTCCATTATGATTACTAGTTACCCAGGTTACAATCTAGCCCAGTGTGAGTCCTAGTGTCCCAATTACGTTATAACCCAATACTTTTCCTGGTGCCTGAGCAATAGTGAGTTTAAGTTACTAAGTTTGGGCATTATTTAATGGTGTACATGTATTCAAACCACTGACAAATTGGTATTTCCAGGCAGTTTATTTATACAGTAAATAAATATTGATTGCAACATAGGAATTCGATTTTGTAGGATTAAAGGAAACTTCAGTAGTTATTCAGTCAGCCTGCTATTAAGCTGCCCTTGTGCTTTTTACATCTGTATATAAAGGATTACAAACTGCACCAGTGTCAACAGATAATTATCTTCCACATAAACATATGCTTTGAAATGAATTTTCAAAGCAATAAATCAATATTACAGATGGGAATAATATTGAACAGTCCACTTACCTTTTCTGTAGTAATTCTTTAACTGATTTGGACCATCGACTAACTTTGAACTTCTCCTGGGTTCAACCAGCATTAGGAAAACATACATTATGGTTAACACAGACCATATAGGAACAGGTCGAGAGTTTCCAAGCAGCAATAGAAATAAGATCTGGCAGAAGTAAGGATTTCCATCTGAAGAAGGTGTAATATTAAATAAGAAGAAGGGAGGCAGATAAGTCAGAATTTTTCCTGTAAATCTGGGAGTCGGACATTAAGCAGGAACAAAAAAAATGTAATAGGACCAACAATTCCCACATTTTTATTGAGTCTTTAACTAGGCCCCTAAGTATCCTTATGGTTCAGCATATGGGGAAAAAGATGCTGTGCCAAGTCATTTGCGATTAGAAGGCATGAGTGAACATTTGATAAAGGATATTAGCTTTCATGAGACAGAAATGGAAAAGGTTAGAGAAGGAATTCCAGAAAGTAGATCCCAGGCACTCTGGCTGCTGTGCTGCCAATGGAAAGGAAAAAAGGAGGAGAAATTCATGAAAGGCTAGAAGTAAAGGGATGTTTGAAACAGAATGTAGAGCTGGAAAATTTGTAGAGGAGCGGGTAGAGGGTTTGAAAGATGAGGACAAGAATGAAGATTGAGGCACTGAGGGACAAGGAGCCAATAGGTCACCAAGGACAGGAGTGATGGTGAGTGTAACTTGGTGTGGAACAGGGTATGTGTATCAAAGTTTAGACAAATTAGTGTTCATGTTGCATGCAGCATGGGGAATGGGAGATCAGTAAGCAGGGAATTGGAGTGACCAAATATAGAAGCAACAAAAGCATGAATCAGGATGTCAGTGGCTGTGGGGCTGAGCTGGACAATGTTATAGGTGGGAAATAAGCAGTGATGGTGATGTTCTCTCAGCTCAGGGTCAGACCTAGATTGCAAACAGTCCGGCTCAATCTGAGACGGTGACTGCGAAAAGGGGATGGGGTTAGTGGCAAGGGAGAGGAGATCATGGCAGGCCCAAAGATGGCGTCTGAGTTCTTCCCGATGTTGAGATGGAGAAAGTTATGACTAATCAGAAGACTGGAAGTTAGAGAAACACTGACAGCAGGGAAGCAATGGGAGTGATGTATTGGAAAAGCAGAGCTTGATGTTGCTGAGCTGCAGGTTAAAGTTGATCTCATATCTGTGGATTAATTTGCCGTGTGGCAGAAGATGCATAATGAAGAAGGGTAGGACCAGGATAGGTTCATGTGGGGCTCGGGAGGAGGTGAGAATACAAGAGACCACAGATTTCTGACTATCTGATTCCCATTAGTGAGCCAAAATATTTAATACAATAGGGCATAAATTTGAATACACTATGCCAGCATTACATATTATTTCCAACCATTCCATTAAATGCAATCCTCTCTTTAATACACACAGGGTGTGCTCTCTCCGTATGATGTATGTGAACTCTGCTATCTCTGTAATGTACACAAGGTCTGCTCTCTCTGTGCAATTCAAGGTACATTTACACAGCTAGTTGAGAGTTAGAGTGGAAATGACTTCCACTTTGCAGCGGTGCTAAACATACCATGTAAATCCAGGGTCAGTGTTGAACTGGATTTTTTCCATTTATTCTTTCATGGGATGCGGACATGGCTGGCAAGGCCTTCAACTCAAGTGGCTTGCTAAGCCATTTCATAGGGCAGTTAAGAGTCAACCACATTACTGTGGATCTGGAATGACATGTAGGCCAGACCAGGTAAGAATGGCAGGTTTCCTTCCCTAAAGGAAGGTCTAATCAGCACAGATTTAAAACGCAAATCTGTAGAGTGGGATTTGAACCCTCAGCCATCTGACTCAGAAGCAAGGGTGCTACTACTGAACCATGGGTGACACCACATAGCAAGATAACAAACTATCAATTTCCCAGAGCACTGACCCTTGTTCTGCTTTTAACACATTCTGCTCTTACCTTTATGCCACTATCAGCACCTTCTTTAGTCTTTAACACTACTGTTAACACTCCCTTTGTCTTGTGTCCAGGAAATCTTTGTCAATGGCTCAGATAGGTTTTTATGACAATCCAGTAGTTTCATAGCCACCATTAGTGAGACTAACTTTCATTGAGTTGAGGTTGAATTCCATTATCTGCCATGGTGGGATTGAACCTGTGCCCCCAGAGCATTAACCTGGGACTCTGGATTACTAGTCCAGCGACATTACCGCTACGCCACCATTTCCCATCTGGAAAGATCCTGAGTGACACTTCATAGAGGTGATGTCCTCACACTGCAAGGAATGTAAATGCTGCGCTGTGTCAAAGTAGTTTTACAAGGTACAAAAACAAAAATAGCTGGGAAAACTCAGCAGTAGTTTTACAAGGTACTCGTGCTATCCACTGATTCTCCTGGGCACTTTTTTGAATGTACCTCACCTGAATTTAAATGATCAAGGATCAAGGAATTTTACATTGCCAATGTCTAAGCCTTAACATTTCTAACTGATGGGAGGGAGCTTGGTGCAGAAATATATCCGGGTGTACAGAGCTTCCTCATAGACAGGAAAGTTAAAGTCTGAGCCTAGTAGGATCCAAACAATGGAGAAAGGATGCGATAGTCTGGGCATGTCTCCGTCAGCTGAACCCTGGAAATTGATATTAAAGCAAAATACTGCAGATGCTGGAAATCTGAAATAAAAACAGAAAATGCTGGAAAAACTCAGCAGGCCAGACAGCACCCGTGGAGAGAGAAACAGAGTTCATGTTTCAAGTCTGTATGACTTCTTTAGAGCTAACAAGAAGTAGAAATGTGATGGATTTTTATACTGTTTAAGAGGGGGTGGTGCAGATGGAGCAAGATAGAAGGTCAGGGATAGGTGGGAGCTAAGGAGAGATTGACAAAGATTTCCTGGACACAAGACAAAGGGAGTGTTAACAGTAGTGTTAAGGACTAAAGAAGGTGCTGATAGTGGCATTAAGGTAAGAGCAGAATGTGTTAATAGCAGAACAAGGGTCAGCCCTCTGGGAATTTGATGGTTTGCTATCTTGTTAAGTGGTGTCACCCATGGTTCAGTAGTAGCACCCTTGCTTCTGAGTCAGATGGCTGAGGGTTCAAATCCCACTCTAGAGACTTGCATTCTAAATCTGTGCTGATTCATTAGTGCAGTACTGAAAGAATGCTGCACTGGTTTGAAGTTATTCTCTTTATGGAGCGATATTAAGTTGAGATCCTCTCTGTTTTCTCAGGTGGATGCAAGATATTCCAAGTCCCTATTTTGAAGAAGAGCAGGGGAGCTCTTCCTGGTGTCCTGGCCAATATTTATTGCTCAACCAACATATTATCTGGTCAATAGCAAATTGCTGCTTATGGCACCTTGTTGGTAGCAAATTGGCTGCTGAGCTTCCTATAGCAGTGACCGCACTTCAAAGGCACATCATGTAAAGAGCTTTGAGATGTCCTGAGGTCGTGAAAAGCATGATATAAATTTAAGTCTTTCTGCCAGTGGCATTTCTGAATGAGAGAACAGATGAAAAATATAATACAAACAGCATAGAAACAGCACATTGTCTTAAAAGCCTGTACATAGGTATTAAAATTCTCATTATGTTTTACATCTGCGGGCTTGTGATTTCTCCAACATTCAAAATCATTTGAATACTTTGGCCCATGGAGTGACTGGAAACTGGAACCTTGCACAGAATAATTCAACATTCACTCTTTCATTACAGTAATTTTAAGTGATCGCTCCCATGTCTTGGCAAACCCTCAGACTGCTGTGCCAAGCTTTAAAAGGTTTTTTTTATAAAACTTTAATCTTTCTCTTTAATAAGTCATGCAGCAAAAAAAAGAAATCTTAATCGGCAATTTCTGAAAGCAATTTATCACCAGGTGAAAACTTTATAAGCTTGTACTTTTGTAGTATCACGCTGTCCATATAGGTAAGTATTTGAACAACTGTTTAGATCCACAGCACATTAACCGTTTGACTATCGGGATCCCCAGTGCAGCCTGACATAAGGCTACATGTTTCCATTGAGGTCACAGGGATGATCAGACATGCACAGAATTACTGGCACTAATGTGATGTACAGCTGACCTGGAATTCTTCTGATTTGCCTGTTATGGTCTGTCTTAATACAGAAGGAACCCAGGACATGCTTGTAAGTAACCAACTGTTAAAGAAATTGTGCTTCTCAAAGGAAAGTAAGAAATCGCAATGCAATTCAAATCTAAAAGGAGTAACTGTGAACTGTGCAAAATGACAAGCGACAGTTCCCCAGACACGGTGTTTGATGAGTGAATGATCCAAGCTCCTGTCACAGGTTGAAGTAGATGATAAATTAGCCACTCACAACTGACAGGAATATAAATGGTGAATAATTATATCTGCAGGCAAAGTCTGGGAATGAATCAAAGAGTCTGGGACAGCAATGTATGTCATTGGGATAAAAATTAAAAATTAGGTGGAAAACTGAAGGAAAAACTGGAGATTGCAGATAAACAGCAAGGAACTGAATGTTGGATTCAGGTTATTTTATAAACTTCAGTAATCGATGATAGCTGGGAATGGGTCCGAAGCCCTCTTGGACCTGATGTGTACATTGAATGATTGACATTCCAATTGGGCATCAAAGAAAGATTTCAAGTTATGTCCGTGATGATTAGTGCAGTATTGATGCTCAGCTTTTAACCATCACTAAGATATTTAGTAAATAAATTTTTAAAAATCATTTATCTGTCTCTTTTATTTCTTTAGGACTTTCCAAAATATTTTGCTAAAAAGGAATTACTTGTTGAAGCGTTGTCATTGTTGGTTGTAGGGATATAGGGCAGCCAAGTTGTGCACAGCAAGGTCCCATAACAGCAATTAGATGGATGACCAGATAATCTGTTATTGATTGCATGGATTTCAGGATGAACTTTGGCCAAGACTCTGGGAGAAATCTCTTGCTCCTCTTCAAACTAGTGCCATGGAATCTCTGTCATCGCCTTGTATCCAATGTTACATTGCCTTAAACTGGAGATGGGAATCTGAATGAACTCCTTGGGCAGTATTTAATAGAAGCAACAGTGGTCTTACACGCCGCCCCATGTCACATCTTTTGTGGAAGGCCTGCAAAATTAAGTGCCATTCAGGCACTTAATTGGACAGCGATGGACCTTCCCTAGATCAAGATCCGCATTAATTGCTCATTTAAGGGCCTCAATTGGTGGTGGGATGGGAAGGCTGTCCACGAACTGCCCAGCCACGGACTTTATCTGGGTGGAGCGAGAAAGCGGTGGGGTCCCCACCCATCACCCTCCCATCTGATTAAACGCCTCCCCATCACCAAACTTGCCATGGAGGAGGGAATTGAATCCTGCCCCTTGTTTTCAAGTCAGAAGTTCCATAGGACTACAGGGTAGCTATTAATTTTAGTAAATGCACTGTGGACCTCATGGGTGCCTCCTTTGGGCCCATTTTATAACCAACAGCCCCTTGGAACATGACGAGTGCGTTTCATGTTGTGGATTGCGATGTTGTCCGCACTAAGGAATGAACAGTTGTGGTTGCATCCTGCAAGTTTTGCAACACCATTTCCATTTGGTGAATTCAGTGTTCCTGTGCTCCTGTGCACCTGAAGGGTGTGCACATTAGTGAAAAGATAACAAAGGTGTAGTGCCTTTGTGTGCAGTTTTTCTCTGTGGTTTTACGCATATGTGTGATGAGGAAATAATCAGTGGTAAGAAGATGATTCTTTTATTATGAATCCTGATTATTGTTTTTCCCTCCCCCCACCTCCCCCCCACAGTAATGGCCACATTTAACCCCGCACTTGTATCTCTTACAAGTGAAACGGTAACAAAAGCCAATGAGACAAAGCCTGACAATTGAGCTGATAGCTATTTTTAATGTGTGGTGTGATGGGGACCTGAAAGGAGTCTTGAAAAAAATAGATCCAACAGGAAATTTATCCTGATGTTTGAATGTACATTCTGGGGTAAGCTGATAATATTCAGTGTAAATTGTGCTGCAAAGTGAGTCGCAAGGTTGAATTTAGGGAGATTCATATTTTACCCAATCACAAATCATTATACGTATGATAATCAGCCCATCTGAATTCATCTATCCAGAAAGATCCTATTACAGAATTTAAATATTGGCTGAAAAGACAGACATGGTGCCAAAGCTTTTCATCTTGTCCTCATCAGGACAAATACAAGAATGCCAAATTTCAAATGATCACAACAATTTACACTACAGGAGAAAAGGGCTTTTCAGCAATACTAAAGATCTCACTCTATAATTAGGTTGTTCCTTAAATGTCAGCAGTGGCTCAGTGGTAGCATTCTTGCCTCTGAATCTAAAGGTTGTGTTTTCACTCTTGAAACTTGAGCACAGGCTGATACTCCAATGCGGTATTAAGGGAGAGCTGCATATTTGAGGTGTTAACTGTTAGATGAAATGATGAGGCCCTTCCTACCCTCTCTTTTGAATGTGAAAAATCCCCTGATGCTATTCTAAGAAAAGCAGCAGAGTTATCCCCAGTGTCCTGGCTCATACTGATTCCCCCAACCAAAATCATGAAATGGATGGTCTGGTCATTACCTCATTGTTGTTTTGTGGGAGCTTGCTGTGCGTAAACTAGCTGCTGTTTTTCCTCCAGCAGTGACTACACTTCAAAAGCACTTCGTTAGGTGGAAAACTTTTTGTGACAGCTTGAGGTTTTGAGAGGCGCCATATAAATGCAAGTCTTTCTTTTAAATTCCAGATATATTTTGTGACCGCCAGTTTATTTTCTTAAATCCATTCTTAATCCATTCCCAACATCTGGAAATTACCTTTTACTTGGTATTTCATTGATATACTCCCAGTATTTAGTAGAAAGTAGTAATCTGGTTTAAATTTCTCTCTACATTGAACAATCTGGTATTTCTCTCTATTAGATCACCTTCCAGACACCACCCTTCTGAGCTCTGCAGTTGCATAACCTACTTCTGTTCATTGTCAAGGCTCTCATTAATGATAATCACAGAATCACACAGTGCAGAAGAGGCCTTTCGGCCCATCGAATCTGCACTGACACGTGAGAATCACCTGACCTACCTACCTAATCCCATTTACCAGCACTTGGCCCATAGCCTTGAATGTTATGACGTGCCAAGTGCTCATCCAGGTGCTTTTTAAAGGATGTGAGGCAGCCCGCCTCCACCACCCTCCCAGGCAGCGCATTCCAGGCTGTCACCACCCTCTGGGTAAAAAAGTTTCTCCTCACATCCCCCCTAAACTTCCTGCCCTTCACCTTGAACTTATGTCCCCTCGTGACTGACCCTTCGACTAAGGGGAACAGCTGTTCTCTATCCACCCTGTCCATGCCCCTCATAATGTTGTACACCTCACTGAGGTCACCCCTCAGTCTTCTCTGCTTCAACAAAAACAACCCAAGTCTATCCAACCTCTCTTCATAACTTAAATGTTTCATCCCAGGCAACATCCTGGTGAATCTCCTCTGCACCTCCTCCAGTGCAATCACATCCTTCCTATAATGTGGTGACCAGAACTGCACACAGTACTCCAGCTGTGGCCTTACCAAGGCTCGATACAACTCCAACATGATTTCCCTACTTTTGTAATCAATGCCTCGATTGATAAAGGCAAGTGTCCCATATGCCTTTTTCACCACCCCACTAACATGCCCCTCCGCCTTCAGAGATCTATAGACACACACGCCAAGGTCCCTTTGTTCCTCAGAACATCCTAGTGTCATGCCGTTCTTTGAATACTTCCTTGTCAAATTACTCCTTCCAAAGTGTATCACCTCACACTTCTCAGAATTAAATTCCATCTGCCACTTATCTGCCCATTTGACCATCCTGTCTACATCTTCCTCCAGTCCAAGACACTCAACCTCACTGTTTACCACCCAGCCAATCTTTGTGTCATCCGCAAACTTACTAATCCTACCCCCCCCCACATAGTCATCTATGTCATTTATATAAATGACAAATAATAGGGGATCCAACACAGATCCCTGTGGTACGCCACTGGACATTGGCTTCCAGTCACTAAAGTATCCTTATGTCATCACCCTCTGTCTCCTACAACTAAGCCAATTTTGAATCCACCTTATCAAATTACCCTGTATCCCATGTGCATTTGCCTTCTTTATAAATCTCCTATGTGGGACTTTGTCAAAGGCTTTGCTGAAATCCATATAAACTGCACTACCCTCATCTACACACCTCAAAAAATTCAATCAAATTTGTTAGGCATGACCTCCCTCTGACAAAGCCATGCTGACTATCCCTGATCAAACCTAGCCTCTCCAAGTGGAGATAGATTCTCTCCTTCAGAATTTTCTCCAATAGTTTCCCTACCACTGACATGAGACTCACTGGCCTGTAGTTCCCTGGCTTATCTCTACAACCTTTCTTAAATAGCGGAACCACATTAGCTGTTCTCCAGTCCTTTGGCACCTCCCCTGTGGCCAGAGAGGAATTAAAAATTTGGGTCAGAGCCCCTGCAATCTCCTCCCTTGCCTCCCTCAGCAGTCTGGGACACAAATCACCTGGACCTGGAGATTTGTCCACTTTTAAGCCTGCCAACACCTCCAATACCTTGTCACTCCCTATATCAATTTGCTCAAGAACCTCGCAGTCTCTCTCCCTAAGTTCGATACCTTCATCCTCATTCTCTTGGGTGAAGACGGATGTGAGGTATTCATTCAACACTCTACCGATGTCCTCTGGCTCCACCCCCTTGGTCCCTAATGGGCCCTACTCTTTCTCTGGTTATCCTCTTCCCATTGAATATCTTGGGATTTTCCCTACTTTTACCAACCAGAGCTTTCTCATTTCCCCTCTTTGCTCTCCTAATTGCTTTCTTAAGCTCCACCCTGCACTTTCTGTACTCCACTAATGCCTCCACTGATTTGCTTCCCTTGTACCTGCTAAAAGCCTCTCTTTTCCTTCTCATCGTATCCTGAATACCTCTGGTCATCCATGGTTCTCTGGGTTTGTTACTCCTTCCTATCACCCTAGAGGGAACACGTTGAGCTTGTACCCTCCCCATTTCGTTTTTAAACGCCCCCCACTGCTCCTCTGTAGATTTCCCCACAAGTAGCTGTTCCCAGTCTACCTTGGCCAGATCCTGCCTTATTTTACTAAAATCTGCTCTCCCCCAACCCAAAACATTTTTTTGCAACTTGTCTATTTCTTTGTCCATAACAAGCTTAAATTGTACCATGTTGTGGTCGCTATCACTAAAATGCTCGCCCACCACCACCTCAGCCACCTGTCCGGCTTCATTCCCCAGAATTAGGTCCAGCAGTACACCGTCCCTTGTTGGACTCTCTACATATTGACCGAAAAGTTCTCCTGTACACATTTCAAGAAATCCACTCCATCCAAGCCCTTAACACTATGTCTATCCCAATTAATGTTGGGAAAGTTGAAATCACCTAACATAATTACCCTATTGTTATTGTTTTTACACACCTCTGCAAATCGTGCACATATTTGCTCCTCCATTTCCCGCTGACTACCTGGGGGTCTATAATAAACACCTAACAATGTGGCTGAATGGCCTCAGTCTAATAAGTCTTTTCTCATCATTCAAACCTTGAACTACGCATCATGGGTCCAATTTTATCGCCCCCTGAGTGTTTTGATGGGGAGGGGGGAGGAGCACATCAATATATAAGGTGGGTAGCCCTTGGCCTCCTCCCCGCCCCCCCAACCCCTGAATGGGTCCTCATAATTCTGGGGAGGGGTGAGGTGCCCACTGCCCAGCCACTCTCAGGCTCATTGACACTCTTAAATGGCCAATTAATGGCCACTTATGGGCCTTAAGCCACCTCCACTGCCATAATACATTGGGCACTGGAAGGCAGTGAGACCGGAAAGGCTGTTCTTTCAACAAAGTTGGTGAAAGGGCCAGAAGGAAGGGTGGGGAAGGGCGGGGAAGTACATCCTTGGACGCCCTGTGTGCATCAGGGCGCCTCCCGCTAAGATCGTAGCACCCCCCCCTTCCCACTTTGAACCTGGCGTCCAAAACTCACCCCACTCAACCCTTCCGTAGGGTGCCCGATCCCTCCTCACCTGACTTAACCTGCCTCCAGAATCCATGCTGTTTTCTTTGGGGAACTGTTTGCAGTCCCAGCAGTGCCCACTACAGATTCTGGCACTGGAATAGCTGCCGGCCAATCAGATTGGCTGGTAGCTCTTGAGGGCAGGGCCTCTTTCTACTGAGGGCACTCTCTGCTTGTTAAGGGTGGCACAACGTAACATGGCAGCCTTTTTTAAAGTCAGCTGCAACCGACTTTTCTAATGGGGGAGGGGGGGGTGGGGTGGCTGCAAGCTGTCCACCCCCCGCCCCCCACAAAGTCAAATTCAGCCCCATGTGTATACCTATATTTTAAGAAAGCTCCAGATTCATTGATCTCTTGAAAAGCTGCAAAACATTTGAAGGCCATTCCTAGCATTGTCTGTGTTTTTTCTCAGGGCTCGGAACAGAAACTGCGGACGCTTACTGAGGAGACGAGCCAGAGAGATGAAGCAATAGCCAGGCTTCAGAAGGATAAGCAACAGTTGGAGAAACTCATCCAGGTGGGCTCTTTTAGAAAACAGAAAATGCTGTAAATGCTCAGCAGTCCTGTCAGCATCTATGGAGAGCGAAACAGAGTCAGCGTTTCAGGTCAATGACCTTTCGTCAGATCCGGTTCTAGTGAACTGTTGTCATCCTGAAATGTTAACTCCCTTTCTCTTTCCCCAACATGCTGCTGAGTGTTTTCAGCATTTCCGGCATTTTCAGAAGTTTCCTTTTGTATTAGTGCTCCTTGAGCACTTACACACCTCTGTTCTCTTTGTGGTGGCCTGTCAGCTTAAGTTAGAGTTAGTTGACAGTCTACCATTAGGACCTTTGCATACTTGCAAGAGACTTTAGCAATTGAAAAATATATCTTTTAAAATAAAAAATATTCAGTATACTTTTGGCGGAGCAGATGTATCTTTTTGATGTGTTGCAAAGAATTTTAATTTCAAGACTATATCAGATTTCAGTCAATGCAGTTATAAATTAAACCACTGCTCTTTAAAAGTAGGACCTTTCAGTAAATGAAATTAAAGGGCATCTGTAATATCGCTCGGTTCCCTCTAGTGACCGTAGCACTATTGTTTAAAGGCAATGGACCATAAAGACCTGGATGTCATTAATTTTAGGCACAGCCCCTTCAGCTCACAATGCTGCTTTCAGCCATATTTAGATTACACTTCATCATATCACTGCAGCCAGAAAGTCTGGTACCACAGCGCAAGATAATATGGCTTGGAATAGAAACCTGTCTTGACTCAGATTTATAGCAACTTCCTTCCCAATTCTCAATGAGTTATTGGTATAAGTGTTGTGTTCCATGCTAACCTGCATGAACTCACCCACCTGTCAAGCCTTTTGTTGGCGCCCGGGCAGCCGACACCCATTGTGGTGATGTAGTGGCATCATGTCATGCCTTTCTTGATGTGACTTAGTTGAGGCTTTGAGCTCATCCAAATTTCACCAAGCAATGGGATGCTAATTTGTCTCTGACTCAGCCCTGAGGAGGGGATGCCAAGAGTTAAGGCTAGAATAGAGACCAATATTGAATAATAAAATCACAGAATGTTACAGCACAGAAGGAGGCCATTTGGAATAACATGCTCTTTGAAATAACTACCCAATTAGACCCACTCCCCTGCTCTTGCCTCAAAGCCCTGTAATATCTCACTTTCAAGTAATTATCCAATTCCCATTTGAATCTGCTTCCACCACCCTTTTGGGCAGCACATTCCAGAAACACAATTCTTTTCCCCCATGTCGCCTTCAGATTTTTTTGCCATCACCTTAAATCTGTGCCCTCTGGTTACCAACCCCTCTGTCGCTGGAAACAGTTTATCCTTATTTACTCTATCAGAATCATTCATGATGTTGAACACCTCCATTAAACCTCGTCTTAACCATCTCTGTATGAAGGAGAATAACCCCAGCTTCTCTGCATAACTGAAACCCCTCATCACTGGTACCATTCTTGTGGCACTGAACACTCTGGAACACTTTGACATCCTTCCTACAGTGTGGTTCCCCGAGTTTTGCACAGTGAACCAGCTGTGCCTAACCAGGGTTTCATGTGTTAAAAATATTCAGCAAAAGTCACATAGGGTCAGAGGGAATGTTGGGTGACTAAGTCTCTCTTTTGTAGCTCCCTTTGGAAGGCATGGGGCACACATAAGAGGGATTTTCAAGAAACACTGAAATGACTTGCCAAAATGAACTGGATTGAGTTCACTGGAGCAGCAGTTCCGAAATATTCTGGGGACTGAAGAGGTGGTATTTTAGTGTTAGTCGGGCGAGGGCACAATGGGAGATGAGGGAAAATTGTGTGGGCTCTGGATATTCTGGTTGCAGCCAAGCCTGCCAGTTTCTCTTGGGCCCTGAGATGACCAGAGCCTTTGATAACAAAGGGGGCAGGGTCAAAAGGAGGGTATTCCTACCTTAGGAATGTCCTTGAATCCAGCCTCACCTCTTATCCAGAGACCAGGGTGCCTCATTTACCTCCCCGTGTCTGAGTGAGTACCTCAAATGCACTGACACGGGCTCGGACGCACACTGCTGGCACGTGAATAGGCCGATTAATGAGAGGATGGAGATCTGATTAACGTGAACTTAGGAGAGTAGGGATCACATTAATGGAGGTCTGATTAATGCAAACTTGGAAAGTAAGATTATTGGGAATTGTGAGGATAAGCGTCTGTTGAACGGGGATTAGGGACACGGGGCAGAATTTTGCCCTCGTCGTGCGGGCGCGGCGGGTGGGCCCGGGAGCAGTCACGAGGCCGACCACCGCCCACAATCAGGCCCCGACGTGAATTTCACACAGGCTGGCCAATTAACGGCCAGCCAACATGAAACATACGCTGCAGCGCTCAGCACTGCTGGGGTGGGGGGCAGGAGGAGGGCGAGCGCGGAAGTTCGCGCAGGCACACGGACGGGCACAATGAAAGCTCCCTGAGGCACAGAGCTGCCTCAGGGAGCTGAAGATTTTGAAGTGTAAAAGTAAAGATATTAAAAATAATAAAAACATATCCCCTCGTGCGACTCTGTCACATGAGCAGGGACATGTTAAATATGAGTTTTAAAAGTTTTTATTTTTTTAAATCACCGGTCGAAACCTCATCCCGCCCCAACGATGAGTTTTCGCCAAAAACGCAAAGGCCGCTTGGCCTTTTCGCCCTCCCGCCAACCGAACGGTTGGACGGGCAGCAAAAAATTTGAGTCAATTAATTGATTGATTAAGGACCTTCATAGGCCGCTTAATAGTCGGCGGGCGCGCTACCGCCTCTCATGCGGGCACACCGAGCGAAATATTGCGAGAGTGCGCGATGATGTAGGGACTCTTGCCTGACGCCATCGCGTACTATTTCACTCCTGTTTGGGTCAGGCGCGCACCCACCAGACAAGAGAAAAATTCTGCCCCTAGAGATCAGATGGTTGGGGATGGAGATCTAATGAATTGTTAGAATAATGAGAAGTGGACCCAGGACAGTTTGAAGACTGAGAGCAGGAATGGGTGGCAAAAACAATCATATTAATAAAGGAAAGAAATAACTTGTTCTGAGTATCTTTCATTAACTTAAAATGTCCCAAAGCACTTCACTGCCAGTATAAGACAGAGAAACATGGCAACTAATTAACGCACGTCAATTAATAATGGAAATTAAAGCCTTACCTGAAGTGGGAGAAGTAACAATTGACAATGTAAAAATTAAACTAAATGTCAAGTGCGTGAACAAATATCTCTTCCCATATCAGAAAGAGCAAGCCATTCTTGTCACAGAGGAGTAAAACCTGATGATAGCTAAAGTAGGTTTGGTCAAGGGGGCAGGGTTTGGCTCAGGTGAGCAGGACTGAGATGTTGGGGTGGGCACACGACTATCTGAGTCATCAGGTTGAACACACAAGCTAGGTGCTGGGCTTGTATCAATGTTTGGAAGGGAGATTCAGGTGGAGTGAAGCAGAGCTGAAAGGTTAAGTGACTATGCAGGAGAGAAAAGTAATTTTTAACCAGAGGAAAATGTGCAAAGTAATTCATGAAAAAAAATCCAAAACTAAAATAAAATAAGCAAATGCTTATTTATTTTTTTGCATGGATCTGATTGTTCCATGTTGTAACACGCATCAATTTTGAGATGCTATTGGCCCTTCTGTAGTGTCACATGGTTAACATAATATTGCAAATACAACATCTTTAATAAGATAGTCGGAATAAATCCACTATAAGCAGTAGCCAGTTCAAATGCTTTCTTTCTGTTTTTTATTGTAAAACATAAGCGCAAACTCTGCTTCATTTGCTACCCATTCTCCCTGTCTCTATGAAGATATTCTTCGCTGAACTAAAAAATGGTTGAAAATACATTAGCTTCTTGGATTGAAGCCTTGTGTTAGAGATAAGATTTTAGCGATCTGGGGCCAAGCAGGTGGTCTATATCTTCTTGCACGTAAATGATGTTCCATCATGGAAAGATACCACATTGTTCAAAAATTGGAGCTGTACATACTTGAATCCTTGCCAGGAGAAAATTACCAATGCTCCTACATAAGTGCTGGGATGTCATCATTTGTTATATCTTTATTGCATTTTAGGCACATTGATAGCGAGGGAGAAAGACAGAGGAACAGTGAAGGAAACAAGTTGTGAGACTGAAGCGGGGAAGGACTCATTGGGACAGTGATGGAGGGGCGTCAAAATACTGGGCAACAGTGAGGGTGAGAGGTGAGAGACACAGGGACAATGAGGGATAAAGGGAGAGAGATGGTGAGGGCATTGGAGAGGCACAGAGGGGCACTGTGTAGAGGGGAAGATAAACCTGGGCAACAATGAAGGAAAGGGGCAAAATATAGATGGGCAGAACATAGGAGAGAGACAGAGTGGTGGGGGGGGCTACAAGGGAAGAGGGATAGAGAGAAATCGTAAATGAGAGAAGACAGAGGAACAAGAAGAACTGTGAAGAACAGGGAGTGGAAAGATAGGGGAATGCCAAACACCTGACAACAGTATGGAAGTGAGAGAAAGGCACTGAGGCAGAGGAAGAAAGGTAGCGGGACAGAGAGGGATAATAAGGGAGAGAGGGAAAGCAATGGGAATGGTAAGGGAGAAGAAAAGAGTCAGAGGGACAAAAGACAATCAGAGAATAAAGAAAGAGAACAGGAGAATTGGAAGGAGATGGGCTGTGAAGTAAGGGAAATGGGCAGGCAGAAAATGCGAGAAAGTAAGACAAGAAAGGACACGATGCATTGACCAACATCATTTCATTTTCCCTTGTTTGAAGTATACTAATCAGTTTTTTTTTTCTCCACTCTAATACCCCAATTTACGCCACGTTAGTAGGTATGTTTCTGTAGATGTGGTTTTAGTGGCTTAAGAATACATTGCCTCAATGATATCTGCTTGTATGATTGGTTTAAGAGCCATCTCCCATAGTATATGGGTGATGAATGGCGATCAGTGATCCATATGTTGGTTTCATTTACGCATCATCTGGGTGAAGCCAAGTGTTTCTCAGGTGTAACGTAATCAGACCTCCAGATCTTCTTCAGGTTCTCATTGTGAATCAAAGTTGTTTGGAAGCATTTTTGAGAAATACTTCATGGGGCAGTCAAGTGGCTGCAACCCGGGAGTTCAAGGCTTCCAACTTATGGAGATATTTGCTTTGAATAGCAGCTTTGCCGTTCAAGTCTGGAATATAAATTTCCACACTTTTGTTTTTTCAAAACTGTGTGAAAGGGAAACTAAGCTGGAATTTTGGACAGACAGTAGCCATAAATAAAGCTAGGAAGCCCCAGCAAGATGGCTTTTCTCATGACCTTAGCAGAATTATAAATCTATGCAACTTTTCATCATTTACCAATTTAAGATTATCAGTCGCGCTCATTGTCTGGCTCATTTTCGCTTGCTAGAAGTGACATATATTCATACGCAGGGAGCCATTCTCTGCAAACAAAAGGAATATGTTCAAACCTTGAACCGTTTTTGAATTACCCAGAAGCTTAGGGAGCCTATAGTTCCTCATTGCTTTCTCCATGGCAATGCCTCAGCCAATCAGAATTCGACTTGTAAACGAATCAGCATCCTTTTCCCCTGCAGTATAGATTATTGTGATGGTTTAAATTTGGCATTCTTGCATTTGTCCCGATGAATGCAAGATGAAAAGCTTCAGCAACATGTTTTTCTCTTTAGCAATATTTTACTAATTCTTCTATATCGGAGCTAACTGCAGAGACTGTTATGACATTGCTTTGCCAGAACGCTACCTTCAGCAGGTAAAAGTTATTTGAAGCTTCAGTAGTACCTCAATGTGTGAAAAAACTGTGTTGTATAAGTTGTGCAAATTAGGAAGATCCAAGGATTGTTTCCCGAACCAAAACTTAGGAATCTGATCTGACTGGCGTTGAGGTGCCAGTGGAGATGAGAGAACTGGTTCCCCTGGAGATAATTTTGGCTTTGGGCTAAGTGTGAAAGGGGCAATATAGGATCAGTTGTGATTATTATTCTCTTCTGATTGAGATAAAAAATGCAGAGAGATGTATCGTGAGCAGCTGATCAGATATTGCTCATTTTATACTGTTGGCCAATATCAAATTTACCCTTGCCCCCCTCTTGTCTTCTGCTACCCACTACCTCTGTACCAGAAAGGGATACTCCCACAACCCTTAAGTGCTATGAAGTAGCCTCTGGAAAGTACACGATTGTGAATGTCAGTTCCCAACAAGTTCAGAATCTGCTCTAATCACCATGGCAGTTAAATAACCTGCTGTTGATGAATAGAGGACACTTGAGTGAGGTTCTGGAAGGCAGTTGAGGTCCCAGAGTTGTATTTCCACATGAGGAGGAGGGAAAAAAGACAAACAATGGTTAATGAAGTCCAACACCAGAGTTAACAAGGTAAAGTGGCATAACCCCTTTTGTGTCACAATTTTATATAATGTTGAAGGTGTCAGAGAAGGTCAAATCACATTAAACTGTGTTGATGATAATTCATAGTAAACTCACCGCCACTTAGACTTATTAATAAGTGTTCCGAGTGGAAGGTTTTAATTACAATTCACTCATAAATATTGAGGTTAAAAAGAAAAACTGCAAAATGCTAAAAATCTCAAGTAAGAAAAGAAAAAGCTAGGAATGCATAGCAGGTCCATCCATAAAGAAAAGGGTCTCATTTGTAGATCTTTTATGAATTCTGGTGGAGGATCCAAATATTGGCCTGTCTTTTCTCATTACAGATGTTGATGGCCCTGCTGTGTATTTCCAGCATTTTCTGTCACTGGTTCAAATCCATTGAGACCCTGCTGGGTCTAACAAAGTGGGGTCCTTCCGAATGAATGATTGCACTTTCAGACTGCTTGTTAATAAAGTTTCTTCTGTACAGTCAAAAACACTAAAAAAGCAATAAAACTTTTATGGAGTTAGGAGGTTGGTTGAAGCGACATTCCCACACACGTTTCATCGTAAAATTAAACCGCTCACAACAACAGGGCCCTGAATTTGAGTAAGAGTTCAATTTAGAAGTTGGTGCATGTTAAAAAGGCCGATTTTCTCTCAGTTCTTTGCACTTTTGAGGCATTTTGAAAATAAGGAATTATGAAAACTACAGGGAATCATGAGGCTTGGTCCGAGCAAAATCAAGACGTTGGGCAATTTTGCAAGGTATTGGAAAATCAAAGTAAGACATTGTCACCTTGTTTCAACTATCAAGCTCAAGCTTGATGAACATGTGAATGGGGGCGTGGAGGGAGGGGAGAACCGATAACGATGGAAACATTCAGGAGGTGAGGTGGCATCCCTAAACAGACCAGATGAGATAATGGGGAAGTTATCGCTATTGAACAGGGTTTAAAAGGAGGAAGTGGGGGACGCGTGCGTGTGCACACCTAAGTCAATTATATATGCAACCCAGAGTGTGTGCACAGTTTAAAGACTGGAGTGTATTCCGGTGCAAAAACTGGAAAAGGTGAAGGAGATTTCAGTGACCTGGGAGCCTGATAGAAGAAATAAACAAGTCAGCAAACGGTGAATTCCTTAAAAGGGAACAAACTGGAAAATAACACATTTGATCAGATTAGCTGAGTGGTTGCATTTTTGGTGAATTTTTTTTTAAGTGTTATAATTGGCAACATGTAACATTAGGCAATAGTTAATTCCAAGATTTGTGAAGATTAATTTTTCCCACAGCTTGATTATTTCTTCACATTGCAAAGCTTACTGCCTGCTACTAAATCCACTCAATGTTTGTCACGCTAACCCTTGGTGTCATAACTTTCTGTATAAATTTCAGTGAAGTACCCAGGCTCCCCGATGGCTCAGTTAACTTATGAATTTATGAGCCGCGCAGACCATGAAGGTCCCACATTCAGGCACTGATCTGTGTTGAAATAAAACAGAAAATGCGAGAAATACTTGGCAGGTTTGGCAGCATCTGTGGAGAAACATGAGTTCACATTTCTGAGACCTCCCGTCAGAACAGAGGAATGTTAGAAATGCAGTAGGTTTTGAGCAAGCGAAAGGGGAAGGGGGGAAGAAGGCAAACAAAGAGGCAGGGCTGGAGGGAAGGGGAGATTAAATGACAAAAGATTTCATGCTACAAAAACGAGAGAAAGTGATAATGGGACCAATAAAGAAACAAAAGATGTGTCTGAATGAGGCATGATTGGCAGGATAGCAACTGTCTGAATGCAAAGTAAAGGAATAAAGAAACAAGAATAAAGAACCAGCTAAAAAAAACACAAAACAAAATAGAGGCAGAGGTTTTGATCTGTAAAATGCCAAATTGAAAGATGAAGTACTCTTTCTCAGGCTTGCATTGAGCTTCATTGGAACACGATAGCAGACCGAGGACAGAGAGGTCAGAGTGGGAGCAAGGTAGAGAATTGAAATATCAGCCAACAGGAAGCCCCAGGTTGTGCTTGTGGACTGAACAGAGGTGTTCTGTAAAGTAGTCACGCAGTCTGCGTTTGGTCTCCGCATTGTAGAGAAAACCACATTGTGAGCAGCAAGTACAATATACAGAATTGCAAAAACGTACAAGTTAATTGCTGATTGACTTGGGAGGAATATTTGGGACTTTGTAGGGTGAGAAAGGAAGAGGTGAAAGGCCATGCATTGCATCTGAGTCATAGTCATATACGGCGCTGAAGAAGACCATCGAGTCCATGCCAGCTCTCAGCGGAGCAGTCCAGTCAGACCCACTACCCCCGCATAATCCCTGTAGCTTTGCAAGTTTATTTCCTTCAAGGGTCCATCTAATTTCCTTTTGAAATTATTGATTGTTTCCGCATCCGCCACCCTCGTGGGCAGCGAGTTCCAGGTCATTGCCACTCGCTGCATAAAATAGCTCTTCCTCATGTTCCCCAGAATCTCTTGCCCAAAGCCTTTAAGTTGTGTCCTCTAGACCTTGTACGATCAACTAACGCAAACAATTTCTCCTTTGTCTGCCGAATCCAAACATGTCATAATCTTACACCTCCATCAAATCGTCCCTCTCTCTCCTTTGCTCCAAGGGCCCTCCTACCCTTGCATGGAAAGGTGACCTAGGAGCCTAGGAGAGGGGGGGAGTATTGGGGGTGACTGAGGAGTGGACCAGGCTGTCACAGGGGGAATGGTTTCTTGGAATTCTGAAAGAGATGGGAACGAGAGGAGGAGAAGGTGGCGGCCTCACACTGGATATGGTGGAAATAACAGATGATAATAATATGGAGAATGGTGGGGAGTGGAAGGTGTTGTCATGGTTCAAGGAGGGAGGGGAAGTGGTCAGAGCAGAGTTGTGTGAAATACATCGGACATGGTGGAGGGCCCTGTCAACCATGGCAGGGAGTGAAGATTGTGGGCAGAGGAGATCCTCGGTTTGAGGAAGAAGGAAGAGGTATCAGAAGTGCCAGTATGGAATTCAGTCATTAATCTACTAGAAAAAGAGGTGAGGGGGTGGGGGGGCTGGTGCGAGGTGGGGCCAAGTAGGAGTGGAACAAATGGAGGAAACTTGTGGAGGCGATGGGAGTCTCAGCCTCCGGCTGGAGAGCTGGTGAGAGCCTCATGTTGCTTCTTTTTGAGAAGGCCCGCTGCACCTTGCACTTGTCAGGCCAGCAGCAGGCCTACCCCCAAGTAGGGAGAGCGGGGGTGGAGTCAGCAGCAAGGGCAGGGGGGAGCACTTCTCAGGGAACCCCCCTCCTTTCCTGATGCCAGGGCCCTCGATCAGGCACTGAGTGCTTTTGAATGAGGGACCTTTCCATGAGCCTGCAAGCAAACATGCCAGGGTTAAGGCTCTTTAGTGGGCATTAAGGACCTCAACTGGCAGGAGGGGGCAGGATGGCTATCCATGGCCAGCAAGTTCCTGCCAGGGGCTTAATCAGAGTGGAGGCAGGAAGGTAGTGGAGTCCCCAACTGCCCATCTGATTAAATGAACACCCCGCCCCCAAACTCACCACAGGGGAGGGCACAAGATCCCACCCAAGGAATGTTCCGCATATCCCGCAAAAACGCAGGTATCACTAGGACCCATGCACGTACCCAGAGCAGCACCTTTTATTTGGTGAAGTGAGTGAAGTTGAAGGCGAAGTTGTTCGATGTGAGAACAGGTTCAACCAGATGGTGGGTGGAAACTGATTCGACCTCTGTTCAAGGAAGAAGCTGAGAGGTCTAAGACCATCCTGGGTGAGGGTGTGAGGTTGGAGGTGCAGAGGAATTGGACGTCTGTTGTGAAGAGGAGAGCGTTGAAACCAGGAAACTGGAAACTTGAAGCTTCATGGGCTTTGGATGTAGGTAGGAAGAAAATGGACAAGGGGAGGAAAACATAGGCTGGGGTTTTCTGGCTTCACCGTGGCGGGACCCGCCGCTGGGGATACAGCAGGCCAGCCAAAAGCCCATTGACTTTCGGCGAGACCGGACCATCCCGGCTGGAAAATCGCAGCCATAAAGTCAAAATTGGAAGAAATCAGCTCAGTGGGATGGGAACAGGCTGAAACAATGGGTCTATCAGGACAGCACTGTTTGTGATCTTAGAAAGGAGGTAGAAACATGCTCTTCAGAATTGGGGGAATATGAAGTTGGATCCTGGGGAAGGCCCTGAGACAGCGGAGTGCTGCCAGTTCAGAGGGAGATGGGTAAGAGTGCATGAGGGGAGCAGAAAAATTGAGATGGCTAATGTCCTGCTGGCAGTTCCCACTAAAATGATCTAGCAAGGGTAAGAGGCCAGAGGGAGGGATCCAGGTGGAGGGGAGATATTGGAGATGGTTAAAGAGTGGGAGGAAAACCCCTGGCCAAAGAAGTGTGTGTGGAGGCAGAGGCGACAGACGAAGAGCTCAACGTCATGCTGAAGTCAAAATTCATTGAGGTGGGAGCACTTGGAATTGCGGACAGATCGTTCACTGTCAGAGAGGGGAAGGTCAGAGGATCTCATGGATGCACGGCTATGGATGAGGTTCAAAGAAATGATCGGGCCAGAGTGAAGGGAAGGGGAGGAAGGAGCCAGAGGAAGCTTGGTATCCATGAGTTATTGAAGCTTGCAATTCTTTCACCTGAAAGCTCTTTGTTAAAGTGAAGGATGAAAAGAAACTGTGGTTATCTTATGAGGAAAGGCCGGACCTGTATCCATTGGAGTTTAGAAGAATGAGATGTGATTTTATTGAAATATATAGCTCCTGAGGGAACTTCACAAGGTGGATGCTGAAAGGATGTTTCCCCTTGTGGGAGAGACTAGGACTAGATGGCTTAAAAATAAGGGGTCTCCCATTTAAGGCAGAAATTAGATTTTTTTTTCCTCTCAGAGGGCCGTGAGTCTTTGGAACTCTGTCCCCCGGAGAGCAGTGGAGGCAGGGTCATTGAATATTTTTAAGGTAGAGGTAAATAGACTCTTGCCAAATAAGGGAGGCAGAGTTTATCGGGAGCAGACGGAGCGTGAGGCCACAATCAGATCAGCCATGATCTTATTGAATAGCAAAGCAGGCCCAAGGGGCAGAATGGCCTACTCCTGGTCCTAATTCATATGTTCGTATGTACCAGGACAATGTTGAGATAGAGTGAGTCAGTGCTGCTATAGAGAGAGGTTGAGAGTCTGCATGTGGTGGCACATGGCTTTGAGATTGGACCTTAGGATGTGGTGAGAACAGTGTTTCGAGGAATTCTGAATGTCCGGGAGATATCTGTACTCATGGGTGGATGCGAAACTCGAAATGTGGAATGTCAGTTGTATTCTGTAGTGAATATGTTGGAGCCGGAGACAATTGCTAAGGAAGGAGATGTCGTTGTGAATGCGAGTTTTGTAGATACAAGATTAAACACAAGACAGGAAGTAGCAAGGTGAACAAAGGTGACGGTGAACAAAGTAGAAGAGACAAATGGAAATCCTGTCAAAGAGCAGGACTTCTTCAAGGTGGGCATTCCTGGAAGAGAAGTGGCAGTGAATTAAACGCTAATACAACAGCGAAATACTGCACATGCTGGAAATTTGAAATAAAAATAGAAAATGCCAGAAGTACTTAGCAGGCCAGGCAGCATCAGTGAAGAGAGAAACAGAGTTAACAGAATGACCTCTCATCTGAACTGAGATAAGTGAGAAATGTAATAGATTTTGAGCAAGTGAAGTGGGAAGTGGGAGGAGAAGAAAAGAGAAGCCTGTGATAGGGTGGAGGGCAGGAGAGATTAAATGGCAAAAGATTTCAAAGGATCTGTGCTTATTTAGCTGATGTCATCCAGGGCAAAAGTTGGCAACAAGGTGAGGGAAGGAAAATAAAAACATCAGCCTTGTGATGGCCACTGTGTTCTACTAATGTCAAGGTTCACAAATGAGTAGCCATAATTTAGCAAGCGAATAACACTGGGACAAGGTCATTGAAGATGCTCGTTGTCCATTAAATTGTGTCAATATGGAGGCAATATTTGAGGAAGGAGGGAGGGTAGAGAATTTGTGTGAAAATACATAAATAGAAGTGTGTTGGGAGTTGGTGGCTCCCAAGGGACCTTTCCATGCTCTATTCGCTGTTTCAGTTTGCCTGTGGGTGCCAGCACCTTTGGGTACATGAGGCTTTAATGGCAACTCAGTAGGTCATCCCCCACCCTCTCAGTGGCAGCAGAAACAATGCAATTTAAAGAATATATATTCTTCCACAGGATGTGGGCGTCGCTGGCTAAATTTCTTGTCCCTAATTGCCCTTCAGAAGCTGGTGATGAGCTGCCTCCTTGAACCACCGCAGTCCATGTAGTGTAGATACACCCACAGTGCCGTTAGGGAGGGAGTTCCAGGATTTTGACCCAGCGACAGTGAAGGAACGGCGTTATATTTCCTACTCAGGATGGTGAGTGACTTGGAGGGGAACTTGCAGGCGGTGGTGTTCCCATGTTTCTGCTGGCCTTGTCCTTCCAGGTGGTAGAGGTTGCGGGTTTGTAAGGTGCTGTTGAAGGAGCCTTGGTGAGTTGCTGCAGTGCATCTTGTAGATGGTACACACTGCTGTCATTGCGTCAGTGGTGGAGAGAGTGAATATTTGTGGAAGGGATGCCAATCAAGCGGTCTGCTTTGTCCTGGATGGTGTCAAGCTGCTGGAATGTTGGAGCTGCACTCATCCAGGTAAGTGGAGAGTATTCCATCAAATTCTGACTTGTGCTTTGTAGATTGTGAACAGGCTTTGGGGAGTCAGGAGGTGAGTTACTCGCCGTGGGATTCCTAGCCTCTGACCTGCTCTTGTAGCCACAGTATTTATATAGCTAGTGCAGTTCAGTTTCTGGTCAGTGGTAACCCCCAGGATGTTGATAGTGGGGGATTCAGTGACGGTAATGCCATTGAATGTCAAGAGGAGATGGTTAGATTCTCTTTTGTTGGAGATGTCATTACCTGACGCTTGTGTGGCGCAAATGTTACTTGCCACTCATCTGCCTGACTGTTGTCCAGTTCTTGCTGCAGCTGGACACTGTCTGCTTTAGTAGCTGAGTAGTTGCGAATGATGCTGAACGTTGCGCAATCATCAGCGAACATCCCCACTTCCGACCTTATGATGGAGAAGGTAATTGATGAAGCAGCTGAGGATGGTTGGACCTTGAAATGTAGATGTCACGAGTGGTGCCAGCCGCCATGGTCTCCAGTCTTTTTCTCACCTGTTTTCTCCATGCTTGATGTGATGGGCTACTTATTTGGGTATGGTTCCACAGAGTGGCCATTATTTAAGTGTGATTCCTGCCAATAATTGTTTTCAGCAGTGCCGTCATAGAGCCCAGTCACGGAGTTTCCTGATGTGCATGGACAGGCCATTCCAGCAGGCATCACCAGATGATGATCTGAAGCAGGAACTCTGGAGCTGATGGTGAGGCGTGTAGAAGGAGAGATACTGAGGTTCATCATAGTCACGCGCACTAGGAATGTCCCACAGTCAGCCACTGATGTATGCTGAGTCCATAGATTGCACTGAGGGGAAACATTGCATTCCTGTGGTGGCCACAGTGACCAAAGGTTTAGTGAGGTGATGGTGGAGTAGTGGTAATGTCACTGGACTAGTAATCCAGAGGCCCAGGCTTGGGGACATGGGTTCAAGTCTCACCATGACAGCTGGTCTAATTTTTAAAAAAAGTTCTGGAATTGAGAGCTAGCCTCAGTAATAGTGACCATGAAACTATCGCCGTAAAAATCCACCTGGTTCACTAATGCCCTTTAGGGACAGAAATCTGCTGCCCTTACCTGGCCCCCCACATGTGACTCCAGACCCACAGCAAAGTGGTTGACTCTTAACTGCCCTCTGAAATTGCCATCGCTCAGTAGGCTAAGGGCAATTAGGAATGGGCAAAAAATGTTGACCTTGCTAGTGATGCCCAAATACAGTGAAAGAATAAATGAGCACGTACTGCCAGTACCCCCCTGGAGATTGTAGTCGAGGGAAATGCCCTGTGGGAGCCACTGACTCTCCCCGCAGAAAATTTGGTGCAGACAGAGGATAGGCCCTGCGGGATGCTTGTATGCCTGAGCTGTTCAGTGTGTAGACCCTCTGACTAATTGGATGCAGCTAACATCCCCATAAAAGCTGAGAATGCTCCAGCAAAAGTTGGAAATTGAAAGCTGCAGCTGTGTGTTTTCAACAGCTGTGCACATAAAACCACTCTGAAACTCTTGCCCCTCACAGCCTGCGTGCAAGGTAGATGCACAGGGGAGTGGCATAAATGGGGTAAGGTGCTGCCCACTTTATACAAATGATCGACCCCTGGGATTTGTGGCAAGGCCAAGGCAGACTCCTGTCCTGGAAGTGCTTCCCTGATGTAAACCAGTGCCGGTGAGAGCCTCCTGGAATTTCAGACACATCTTAACTTTGTGGTCACATTGATGCTCATTGTTAGATTTGTGCTGCTGACAGTGTTCCATGCCAAAATCCTGTCTTAAAAGACAGTCTCAGGGAGACAGAAACCATTAGTATTTTTTCTGTTTGTAGACAATGAGAAAGGCAGTCAAGGACTTGAACAACTGGATAGAACCTGCACTGTATCTCGACAGATGCAGAGAGCTGTGTTTTTTTCTGAAACTTGTATGGAACTGGCTAGCTGCAAGTCTCTGATCAATGGAGCAGATGTGAATGTTGTACAGTCTAACAGGCAGTTCATAGGTCTTTCTTTCTTTCCTGCCAGACTGTTGCAGGACTGTGAAAGCAACTAAGCAGAAAATCAGATCCCACTCATCTCCTGTGTTGACAGATGTTGATCCCATTTAGATTCAAATAATAATTTAATAAAAAGCAATTTGCTTGATAATATGCCAGATAAGTTAGTGTACCATGACTCTTTAATCCACAAATAATTTCAGGATAAATTCACTCATCTAACCACTTACTCAGTAAAATTCTTGGAACTGACAGGAGAAAATCATTTTTAAAAAAAACAAAGCCTACCAGAAACATTATAGAAGTATGAATGTGAAATAACATTCAGCACTTATTTGGAATTTTTTCATAACCCTTACTTTCCAAAGATGAATTTATTTATGGTGAGTGCAGGATTGTTGCCTGACTCCATTTGGTTTTCATTAGATTTGACTTACATGTCTTATTTTTTGCATTCACATTGTAGAGGATCCAATCTCTCGATTTCCCTCAACAGATGAGGAAGGAAAGAGAATGCAGAGGCTTATTCCATGAACTGCGTGTCTGAATCTCCCTGTTATGCTGCCTTAGGATATCCACCTAGCTTTCATTATGTTAGCTTTGGCTGAACAGTCAGGGAGCTCTTACTTGTGGAGCCCTTGGCTGGGATTTTTCCGGACCCAGCGGGAAAGGAGGAGGAGGAGCCAGAAGGGGGTGGCGAAAGCCCTCCTGCTCTGGCCAGCACTTGCAGTAAAATCTCATGCTGGCTGGGTAGATAGGGTTGGTCGATCACTCAACGGCCGCTGGAAGAATGTTCTGGCGCAACGTTTAAAAGGCCCGAGCACTGATCCAAACAGCCTTTACCTCAGCAATCCACCCTGCAAACATTCCGACAAGCCTAAGGCCTGTGAGGAGCCAGCGACCCCCTTACCTCACCTCACCTCACCTCAGGTTCCTCTGCAGTGAGGCCCCTGTCAGGAGCACGATCTCCTCATGGGGACCTCGACCCCAAATCGTTGGCTGCCCAACTCCTTTAAAACTTCACTACAGGGCTGCCGAGTGCATCAATAACAACAGCCGCCCTCTGAAACAGCTGAGGTGGCAAGCCCCCGTGTCTCCTGCGCTCCTACTGTCAAATGAGGAAGGGCCTATAAACCGGATTCGATTGCCCCCTTAGCAAGCTCAAGTGCCTCTCCATCGCTGATTTTGAAAACACGACCGGCATCCCCACACAGCTTGCTGTCCGCCACTCCTAAAATTGGGGGCCTGGATGTTGGGGCCTAACTCTATGCCATCTCGTGCAACGATATGTTGCCCCCCCCACCACCTCCATTGCCACCCATTTTGGCACTGTAAGGTCTGGCCCTCCTTGAATATACCATGAAGGTTTTCTTTTCCACATATCCCATGACTGAAGAACCTTAAGGAGCATTCAGGTGTAAAAAAAACACTCGCTTAAGAAGTTAAGCTAATTTATTTACACCATTTTGAATATCAAATTACCTGTTCAGAAAAGAAAAGGTTTTGTTGTTCAGTGCCTGTAGTCAGGTATACAGATGGCTGGTAAACTGCACTTGCAAAGCCAGTTTAAAATTAGTCACTGGATAGTGTGTGAAATCAGCTCAAGCATATCTCTTTCTCTGCTTCTTGCAAAGAGCCAACTGGCTTTTTCTTGGTATCTCCTCCATTGAGCACAGTTAAGATTAAGAATTCAGCAAACCAGCAGCACAGGAAGAATAAAAGCAAAATACTGCAGATGCTGGAAATCTGAAATAAAAACGGGAAGTGCTGGAAAAGCTCAGCAGGCCTGACAGCATCTGTGGAGAGAGAAACAGAGTTAATGTTTTGAGTTAAATATGACTTCTTCTCTGCATATGCAGAGTGACATTTTCTGACACCATTATGTTGTCACTAGATTTACTTACCAATTCATATGGTTAAGCTACACAAACAATTGCCCTTAAGCCTGCTTCGGTAATGATTAATAACTTTTTGTGATTTTTGCAACTCATTTCAGTAGAATCCCTTTGAAACAATGATTAGTGAAATGATCATTATGAGATTTTAGGATGACCCCATTGGTACATTAATTTTATGTCAACATTTCTGTTCTGTTTCTCCAAGCTCTGCTTTACAAATTATGTGTTGGGTTTCAGAGTGCTGCTTGCTTTCCTTGGCTTCACATTGACGATAAGGAATTTGGATCATATTCTGAAAATATCATTTTTTAAAAATTCTGCCCTTTTGTGTTAAAAGTTTGAGAATTTAGAATTTGGTCTTGAATCAAGTTTTGAAAAGTGACCTGCAGCGAGTTACATATTGCCCGAGGGTTTATTGGACACATTATTGATCTATATTTAGCATGTTCCTCACTGACTTGTTGTCAATGGGCCAACCACTGCCATGTTTGAGAGTAGTGCACTACACTATGGAGTGATGGAACATGGTTCTGTGCCTTTGATTCCTCACATAGAGAGCCCCTGAGTAGAGCACTCCACTGTGACCAAGAAATAAGGACTAATTCTGGCACCAATATTAGGTCTGGTCAGTAGTGAATTATGGATGTGAAGCTTGAAACATCAGGAAAGAGAAAGAAAAGAAAATCAACAGATTCAAAATGTGGTGCTTAAGAAGGGTCCTAAGGGTAAGCTGGGTGGAGAAGGGAATGAATGAAGAAGTACTGACTGAGGCCGGAAGAACAAGGGAACTCATTCATCAAAAGAAGGCAAATGGAGTTCTTTGGACAGGTTATCCATGCAGAAGGGTTGGAGCCTAATCACCCACTGGAAGGATTAACGGAGGAAGAGCAAGAGGCTGACAGTGAAGGAAGTAGTTAGGCAACATTAAAGATTGGCTTAACCAGAACTACAACAATGAGGTCGTCCACTGTTGCTATGATCAGAAAGTTTGGAAGACCATGTTGCCTACACCACTCGACATGGCACTTTGATGATAGGACCAATATTTAATGGTTCCATTTTAACAGAGCCCTTTAACTTGTTGCATAAATATTGGTCCCCACTTCTTCATTATAGCCCCTTATTTTGTTCTGTGCTGGAGAGTTGGGAACAGATTAGAACCGGCACCGAAACCCAATTTAGTCAACGTCCCACAGTGGGACAGGTCAAGGACAGAGACACAGCTAGATGCTCGGGAACAGAAAATCTGCTGAGGGTCACAGGTGAAGAGGAGGTTGACTGGAATAACACTAACTGCAAGAATATTATAACTTCATATGAAAAACATACAATACAAGATGGAGCAGCATGACCTCACAGTTCACCGATTCTTATGTTGCCAGGCATATCCCCAGAATATTTCCCTGAAACCTTATGTAGTTATGTAAAGAAGTCCAGTATCATAGAGAGAACATGTAGATGAGGGTGGAACTCAGCAAACCAGCACATACTTTAATAATTCACTCATTATTTAATGACGAACAGATGCTATTCGTTTGGTCTGGTATATACACCTCACACTGTGATTTTTCTTATTTATTGAGAGACGATTACTTACAGATGGAATATTTCCTGGCCCTTGAATATTAAAACTCCAACAGTGTGCTTGTTTTCCATTATTTTCAGCCCTGTTTATCATTTTCGTGATTCAAGAGTTTTGTACTTTTGCAGACGTTGGCGTTTTTTGAACCACAGATAACAAATTTTGAAATTGTTTTGTCTGAATTGATAATCATCTTTGAAGTTGTTGGCTGCAATCAGCACTGTCTGTCCACCAGTTTCCAAACAAATAAGGCCAGCTACAGCTTGGCCAAATGTCTGTACCACGTGGCATTAGCAATCATGTGCAATGCTCTCTAAAAGCTTTGAATGGCTGTGCATTCTGCAACCCCACCCCCGCTGCTACTTTCTAACTTTCTTTGATTCAGAGCGATCTCGGAAGAAAATGTAACTCCTAAGGACTGTTTAAGTTGCCGAAATACGAAGGCAATTAAGTCATTTGGTACATTTTTGAAAAATGATTAATTTGTACTGGCAGAAAGGAACAAAACATTGAAAGGCAACTAGATGTAAAAATATCTTGCTGTTGGTGCAGTGTTTCATATATTTTAATGCTTGTTTGATTCAGTTATTGCTTCTATAAGTATAATTTAGATGGGAAGAAAGAAGCAAAAAGAGTTTTTAGATTTAGACTTAATTACGTCATTTTTTTCTCTACGGAAACTTTCAGACCTCAAGGTAAACTATGTAGAAAAGAAAGATATAACTTGCATTTATATTGTGCTTTGCACCTTGCTGTGCACAAATTGACTGCTGTGTTTCAGTGACTACACTTCAAAAGTACTTCATTGATGATAAAGCACTTTGCGATGTCCCGAGATCGTGAGAGGTGCTATATAGATGCAAGTCTGTCTGTCTTTCTTCTTTACTCCCATTCTTTCCCTGTACTTGTACCTTGTGGAATTCTGTATCTCTCTGTTCTTCCCTTTCTCCTTACTGGAGTGTAAACAAGGTTTCTGTCATTTGCAGTGGGCTATCAGACAAAGTAAAGGGCCTGACAGATTGGTGATACACAACGATATAGGACCTCACACACAAAATACTCTTCCAATTAGTGCGTTAGAATGCAATCCATCAGAGTATAATATAATATATGGAGATAAATAATTCAAATTCTGCTTTTTGTAGGAAAATGAATCATGATCTGTTTTGATCTAATTGATGACACAGATTCTAATAAAGCTGTAATAAAGGTAACCAGTTCAGTCATATTGAAACGATAATTTAATGTGGCCATGATTTTACTATTAAGTACACCACTAGATTCAGATCCCATCGAATCTGTTTTCAAGCCTTTTATCTTTTCTGCAGCACAGACTGGAAGATCTACAAATTGAGGAGGACAAAGTAAACCATCTGATCAAATCCAACGGTAAACTACAAGCACAAAGAGAAGAGGTGAGGCCGTCACTCAAAGATAAGTGTGACTTCCTTTGACTCCCAGTTAGAAATCCAGTTCTTAAAGGAACAGGAAAATACTCAGCAGATCTGGCAGCATCTGTGGAGAGAGAAAGAGTTAACATTTCAAACCAAATGACTCATCTTCAGAACAATGCTGAACTCGAAACGTTAACTCTGTTTCTCTCTCCACAGATGTTGCCAGGCCTGCTGAGTTTTTCCATCATTTTCTGTTTTTATTTCAGATTTCCAGCATCCACAGTATTTTGTTCTTATGTCAAATGGGCAGCCTTGCTTTGAATAGGTCAAGGCGATAGGCAAGTCTATTGCCACACCCTCTCTCAAGATTTACGTATGTCTATTCCTGTTTGAGGATATAATTTGATTTCAAAGTGGAAGCAAGACATTGTGAAACTGTGAATAGTCAGTAAGTTAATTGTCCAAGACCGATTATGACAAAGATTGCACATGTACACTTTTTACAGAACATTCTCTGACAACCAACGTAATGTTCCTCATTCCCGCAGTAATAAATAAACCTTGTAAAGCAATTACACACCCCAGGATGAAATTATTCTAAATGCAAGAGGAATGTGTTAAATGAAAGTTTGTTTGCCTCTCATTTTCAGTGTATTTTCACACACGGTTCAACCTATTTGAAGAATAGAAATATGGTGGGACATTTCCCCTTGCCCCTCCTGAGTTTGCTAGATGATTGAACTTGTCAATAAGTGCGTTTAGAACCTTTTACAATTTTATTGTCAATAGTAAACGTGAGAAATATTCTTAAACATGTACAGATAAAGATTAATGAGGTGCAGATTAGTTTTATAGTCCAGGTTAAAGATATAATGAGGCACAGGTAATTTATATAGCAAGATACACGTTACTTATGTGCTTAGAGACAAGTTAATTAAGGGGCAAGATAAAAGATAATTATGTAGCAAGGATCACATTAGTAATAAGACATTCAGGTTAATTTTGTAGTGACATACAGGTTAGCTATGTAGTGAAATACAAATTAGTTATGCAGTGAGATACAGCCTAATTATCTTATTAATGGCACATTAATTATGTAGTTCTACATGTTACTTTTGTCATGAAGGATGAATGGAGGGACAATTGTTTAATTTATTTCATCAAGGCACAATATATTCTAACAGTTTTTGCTTCAAAATTTGGCAGTATGAATATTGGAGAACAACGACCAACGTGCTGTTTAATGATTTCACTGGAAATGTCATAAATTGCCCTCCTGTGTTTAAGGCACTGGCTGCTGCACTGAGGGTAAGGAGTCTGCGATTCAAAGAAAGCCTTCACAGTAACTGATCTTAGTGAGTTGTGGTAGTTTTACATTTGACTTGAGGCCAATCAAGTGAGCCCTGGAATTGGGGAAACCCATATGAGTCTCACTCAAAAGAAAAAGGGCCTTGAAAATGGGGATAACACATAGCAGACAGAATTGTCGACACCATTGGCAGCAGTGTCTTCAGCCATCTAGACCCCGTGGTCTAAAATTCCTTTCCTGGTGTTCATCATATATTTCTCTCTGCTTTTCCAAAATTCTTCTCAGAAGTGGCTCTGTCACTTAAGCCTTCTACCACCCAAACTCTCTCCCTAACTTGGCATTCTTTTCTTTTTACCCTTTTGTCAGTAAGGAACAAAGTTATAAAAACAAAAAACTACTGTGGATGCTGGAAATCCAAAACAAAAACAGAATTACCTGGAAAAACTCAGCAGGTCTGGCAGCATCGGTGGAGAAGAAAAGAGTTGACATTTCGAGTCCTCATGACCCTTCAGCAGAACTGAGTATAGTTAGGAGAGGGGTGAAATATAAGCTGGTTTAAGGTGGTGGTGGTGGTGGTGGGGGGGTGGGGGTGGAGAAGTTGAGGGTGGGGTGATTCTAGGGACAAGCAAGCAGTGATAGGAGCAGATAATCAAAAGATGTCACAGACAAAAGGATCAAAGAGGTGTTGAAGGTGGTGATATTATCTAAGAAAATGTGCTAATTAAGAATGGATGGCAGGACACTCAAGGTACAGCTCTAGTGGGGGTGGGGTGGAAAGACTAACAAGTTATTAGTTGTAGATTTAAAAATAATGGAAATAGGTGGGAAAAGAAAAATCTATATAAATTTTTGAAAAAAACAAAAGGGAGGGGGAAGAAACGGGGTGGGGATGGGGGGAGGGAGTTTAAGATCTAAAGTTGTTGAATTCAGTATTCAGCCCAGAAGGCTGTAAAGTGCCTAGTCGGAAGATGAGGTGCTGTTCCTCCAGTTTGCGTTGGGCTTCACTGGAACAATGCAGCAAGCCAAGGATGGACATGTGGGCAAGAGAGCAGGGAGGAGTGTTAAAATGGCAAAATGGAACAAAGTTACATGTATACAGCACCTTTCTTGACCTCAGGGCATGCCGAAGTTGTTTTGCTGCCAGTGAAGCACTTTTGAAGTGTAGCCACTGTTGTAATGTAGGAAGCGAGGCAGCCAATTTGTGCACAGCAAGCTCCAGCAGCAATGAACCAGATAACACGTTTTAATGTGGTGGTTTGAGGAGTAAATATTAGCCAGGACAGCATGAAGAGCATCTCTGCTCATCTTCAAAATCGTGGCATTGGATTTTTTTATGTGCATCTGAGAGTGCATCAGTTTACCTTCTCATCTGAAAGACAGCATTTCTGACAGTGCAGTGCTGTGCATTGGAATGTCAACCTGGATTAACTGCTAAATTGCTCAGTGTGAATTTGAAGCCACAACTTTCTTATTCAGGGACAAGAGTACTGCCAACTTAACCACATGACTTGTAAAGTGCTTTGGAAAGCGGGCTTGTACATTAAAGGTATCGCATAAATGCAGCCTGGTATAGGATTGCAAATTGAAATTAGTGACTAATTACAGTTGTACAAACTCTGAGATTCTTTGGCCTGTGCATATTACAGCAGACCTAGCTGTGAATAAGCTGTATTTTTTCCCCCTGCGCAGAAATAATAGATAATGAATTAAAGCAAAGTACGATTAAACTGACTTCTACAGCCAATTAGCACAGATCATTATAAATATAAACTACCACACAAACACATGGGAGTTATGGTTTTAGCAAATTAACAGCCACTAAAGCAATGATCATTAAAACCATGTTCCATGGCATTTATAATTGAATTGCCAGACCAGTGATGATTAAAACTGGCAAGTCGGCCAGACAAACATTGGTTGAGCTTCCAAAAATAGCACACAGTTGCAAATGGGAGCCAAGATTTTGAAAGTAGATCCCATTGTGTTGTGTTGATCAATTTCCTTTAGCTTCATTGATGCAGTTCACTGGAGCTCCAGTCTGCTGTCCAGGGGGATAGAAAGCAGTCAGGTTCACAGTCCAATAAAAAGAAATAAGTGCAAATGCAGAAATCTGAACTAAAACCAGGAAACACTAGAGCTAAACAATAGGTTCAGCATAATCTTTAAAGAGAGAAGACATGTTATCGTTCTCAGACTAGATCTGTACAGAGCGCGGAGCTGAAAATATGTTTGGTCAGCTTACAGTGGGCTGTCTTCTACGTTGGGAAGTGCCCTTTCTATGATGAGTGGAACCATAGATTAGGTGACAACTTTCCAAAGCATCAGTGTTCTGTCTGCATATATGGTTGGCACTTTATCCCCCTTCCATATAAATATTCAGCAGGACACCAGGGAGAAACTTCCGTTTGAAATGGTGCTGTGGGATGTTTTCTGGGCCCATGCTACGATGCTAGAATCTGCTTGTAGGGGTAAAAAGAAGGAAGAAGACTTGCATTTATATGGTGCCTTTTACGATCTTCCAATCTATCAAAGTGCTAACATGAAGCACAGTGAAGTGTATTCACTGTTGTAATGTAGGAGTCAAGTAAATAAGGCTGTTTAGTTTAAAATGAGGGCTCCATCCTTTGCTCAGTATATTAGTTTTTGGGCAACATGTTCCAGTCCTGCTTACTTAAGGAAAATCCTCACCAAAGGCTTTACAGAAATCAGTGGCTATAGGTCATGAAGCATTTTAACAGATGATTAACTGACTAGAATATATGTGGTTTTGGTTTCATGTCACTTAGATTTGCGGTGATATGAATGGGTTGGAAGAGCTGGTTATTTGTTTCTGTAATGCATAGTAATTGAGGTTGCTGGTAACAATATTTAATGTTGTAACCGTAATTTTGATGAATGGTACAACAACAACTTGCATTTATATAGCACCTTTAACATTGAAAAATGTCCCAAGGTGCATCATAGAGCTGAAAGCAGACAAAAGTAGTAAGACCTTTGAACTCCCTTTAAGCTCCTGGATTCCCTCCCTAAACCTCTCAATCTCAACCTCAATCTCTCTTTCTTCCTTGAAGACACTTCTTCAAACCTACCTCTTTAATCAAACTTTTGATAATTTTCCCTAATATCATCTTATGTGGCTTGAGGTCAGATTTCGCATAATAATGCTCCTGTAAAAGCCCTTGCGATTTTATTTTGTTAAAGGTGTGATAATACAAGCTGTAGTTATATAAACGCAGGGAGCCAATTACAAGTCCTTGGTCCATGTTGGTCTCCAGCTAAAAGTCCATCTTGGTTCACCCACCAGAAACTGAGTGTCCACAGAACAGTGAAGCCCAGCACACCTATACAACCCAGATTGCAAAATAATTGATCAACTGAATAGATGGTTCCAGTCTTAGTGACGTTTGGTGTTAGAGATGAGGGTGGTACAGGCAGGCAACAGGGGGTTAAGGAGATAGTTATGGAAAAAAGAATCTGTGGGGTTATCTTTGCCTTCCAGGATGATCCTGGGATAGTGAATAGTTTTGGCAGAGGAGAGCTAGGCCCTATTGTGCTTAATGGACCGAAGTGAGATGCATTGCCATCTGGCGCAAGCTTAATTTTGTCTGGAACAAAGATTCCAACGCTGCTTCAGATAAGCTCAGTAGATTTCCACCTGTCCTCATTATGCATGCTTGATTGAGAGCCCAGACCAATAAAATCATTACTCAGCAGGAATCTGTTTGACAAGTGAAGTGCATTGCTTAACTTTGCTTTATTGACATCTTTAAGTGATTATAATAGGTTGTTCATTATGTCATCTCTTATGTCAACGTCTCAATGTTTATTTGGACAAGATTAAGAGGTGCGAAGTGTTTGAAGCCTCTGTTGTTGATACTTTAATGGTCAGTCTGATTCACACTTTTATAGGGTTGTAGGAACAGCAGTTATTTTCAAAGAACGTTTCTGAATGGATGTTTTTTTCCCCCAGTAATTATACACTTGCCATGTTGGTTATATGTCTCATTGGTTATATATATATTGCATACAGAGTGGATGGGCATGGAAGGGGCTTGGGTTGGCATTAAATTGGCATGGAAAGTATGAAGGGCAATGGAAAGTGGCTGGGGCACATGAATTGGCATTGGGTTTGGCAGGGAGGGTATGACGGGCCATGAAGAATGGTGGCAGCATGAGCTGGCAATGACTTGGCATGGAGAGTATGAGGGGGGCATGGTGAGTGGGTGGGGGTGGGAGGGTGGTGAGGTGGTTTGAGGGGTGAAGGCTAAAGGGTCTACCTGCTTTTATTACAACTAGGACAAAGTCCCAGAGAACTGAGGTGGGCCTTCTAAACAGCCTGCCTAGGCACTCTCCCACCTCCATGGCCACCTAGGAACTGCTTCCAGGGTTGGCGGGTCTGATTCTATCCCACACCCTGCCTCCCCACCCCACCGTGCAAAGATTGGGTGCTTTGAACCAAGGCGGGTGTGCTGAGTCGGGAAATCTCCTGACTCGAGGCAACTGTCTCGGTAGCGAAAATCTGACTCTTCATGTCTGCATTTAGCTGTATTCTCATTGAATGTAAATATCCCTTTAAATGACATAGTGACTGAACAGAGAACCATGTGTTCAGATATTACTCTTTCATTTCTTGGAAGTAAAAGTAATTTCAAATCAACAGTTTGATCTGAATGCAAGATAAAACCACTGCTTTAGATGATTAAACATCAAAACAATGTTGTGGCTCTCCAGGGAATGCTTGGTTACTCCTTTACCAGCAATCTAATTAGGGAAGTGAAGCGGAGATCCTTGGCTCTCAGAAACACTCACTGTATTTGGGTTTGACCTTAGGTACGGTGTGAATATTATCTGGGTTTACCTTTGCACCATAAATCGGAAGGAGACAGGTGACCTGCGGGAGCCAGATTTGGCCTTAACCATTTCTGATAACTGTTTTAATTCAATCATATTGCGCACATGAGCCAAGTATTTGTATGATGGCCAATTCTACCTGGCGTTGTTGCTAACTCTGAGCTTCACTAGCAGTGAGTCAAGTTTGGAAAACTGGGTCTTTAGTGTTAAATCTCCAGCCCATGAATCCGTCTAATGAGGTTTTGCCACTGGGAATAAAATCTTTTGAACTTAGCCATTATTTATCATTCTTTTGATCTAATGTGTTAGCCACACACTTAGTCTGTCAGTACACCCACATCGCTTCCTTATATCTTGCCTGTTTTGCTTCCACCCTTGTGACGTCTCCCTGGCTGGGCTGCAGTTCCTTGGGTGTCGATTCAATATCTCAGACAACTGGCCTTTCTTCAAGCATAATTCTTGATGGTTGATATTGGTGGCATAGTCAACCCCAAGGGGCATTATGGGTGAGCCCAATTTTATTCTGAACCAATGGTCAAATATGTGCACTTCAAGCAGGGCAGCACCCACCTTTTCACTCTCCCAAACCCAAGGGCACTAGGGCCAATTTTAGCACCCTTTCCTGCTGTTCCATCTTAGATCAATTAACGCGACACAAACCAGGGTTTAAACCCGTGTTTATCGTTCAGTGCTTTGCTGGGTAACTTTCAGGATCCTTAAAGGGGGCGTGAGCAGAGCTCTGCTCCTGGATGGATCGGCCCCTGAGGGGACTTGACAGGGTGGTTGCTGAAAGGATGTTTCCCATTTTGGGAGAGAATAGAACTAGAGGTCACAGTTTAAAAATAAGGGGTCTCCCACTTATGAAGGAGATGCAGAGTCATTTTTTACTCAGAGGGTCGTGAGTCTTTGGAATTTTCTTCCCTGGGGATCGGTGGAGGCAAGGCCATTGAATATTTTTAAGGCAGAGGTAGGTAGATTCTTGACTAAGAAGGGAGTCAAAGGTTATTGAGGGCAGGCGGATTGTGGAGCTGAGGCCACAATCAGATCAGCCATGATCTTATTGAATGGCAGAGCAGGCTTGAGGAGCAGAATGGCCTACTGGTGCTCCTAATTCACATCTTTGTATGTATGTTTATATGGCTAATGCCTCATGGTAGGAGAGTGCAGGCAGGAGTGTCCCGCCCCACATAAGAGCAGAGAAACTCCCTACAAAGCTATAAAATTAGTCAGCAGGTTCAGTAGGCCACCTGCACACGTGCAAGATGTGGCTTTGCAGCAGACTGGAGTAACCTGTTGCAGTGTCACAGAGCACTTGCTTTTAGAGATCTTTAGTGTCAGATTGGTGCCTGGTTGTGGGACTGGAGGAGGATTAGTGTTGGGGGGGTTGCAGTTGGATGTTGAAACACTTCCTGGAATTTGAGTGATTGTTTTTTTTAATCAGGCTACCCTTTTTTCTGAAAGAACGTGCCTTAGATCACCTGGTCGAACAAGTAAAGGATGTTCTTCCAAAGCCAGTCAGCTCCACAACTCAACCAGTAAAAACCAGTTAGCTGGGGTGGGGTTTCCAAATGTTCACCAGGACATTGCAGTGAATGGTAGCGAAGTTAGTGATAGACCAGGACTTTTGTCCGACAAGGTTGCTTTTTCTTTTCGTCAATTTTATTTGCTTTATTAGATTAATGGAATTAATAATGTTTTCATTTGAACCTTTTATGAAATTCCAATTTGAATAATAGACCTTATGAAATAGCTTTGTTTGGCCTGGCAAGTGCATATCCAAAACCCCTACTAAAACACTCCTACGCCACTGATACCTAATACTCAAATGATAGTTTAATTGCACCCTCGGATATCTGGACTGAATTGCATCATGAGCAAAAGGCACTTTTGCGCTTTACTGTTAAACAGAGGTGACACTGTACAGAGATACTGGAGGAGCCATAAGGGAAGAAGGTAGGCAATTAGTAACTTTAAACCTCTTTGTTGGCATAAGCCTGCCTTTAGGTTTGAACAAAATGTAACCTAATTGACATTCATCAATGTATTTAATTGCCCTTGATACCTTCATAAAGTAAAAGCTTACACCAGTCTCTTTTTAAACCTTTTACTGAGTGATTCGCAAGCTCACAAAAGCTTTGCAAGAAAGCGGATTGGGAGGAAAACTTGTTTCCAAGAAAGCTCTCTTCCAAGAGAGCATCTCCTCTCCCTGAATAGCTGGTGCGTGTTCCCCTCTCACTGATTCTATTGCTGTTCTTGACATTTCCGCCAGTGATTCCTGCCAGCTGTTGCCAATGCCCTTTGTCCTAGATTCTTGGTTATCCACCAACTTTCATTGTCCGCTGGAGTCACCTTACACTCGATCCCTCTCCAAATCTTCTGTCAGCTTGATAATAACTCACTTAAAATTGGAAAAACTTTACTGATGCCATTTATTTCAAACAGGTTAGTGCCAGCATTCAAATGATGTTGATTAGGAAATTGAGGCCACTGTGTAAAGAGAGGATATTGAAAAGGCTGCGCTACTCTGTCTGGATATCCTGCTCTCCCAGCTATTCTTGTTGCTAAGCAACAGTGTCGATAAATTGGAGCACGGAAAATGGAGTTCCACTGTGTCAACTTTGGAGAGGGCACTAAAGAAGCAAGGGCATATCTTATGTATGAAAGGGTTAAGCCAGAAAGGGGGGAGGTCAGGAGAGGGTCATGGGAGTTTACAAAACTTTAAATCGTACATAAATCAGGCAAAGCAGAATGCTTCAAATTAAGCTAGGGACCCAGGACCAGAGTGCAAAGTAATTAAATTAGTTTCAAATGGTTTGAAAGCAGCTTTAGGAAGAGGATTCAATTGTTTGGAACAATCTGCCAAGTCGGGGACTGAAAGCAGATACCTATGGGACATTCTGTGTGAGGTTACATCCTATATCAGGAGAATTATGTTGCTGGAAGTGGCGAGCTTTGATGAGTGAAGTGGTCTTTTCATTTCTTTGATGTCCTTTATATTCTTCTGACCATTTTATAATAAATTACAATTGAACAAGATATTAAGAATAGTTGTTTGGTAGTACAGAACTTGAGTATTGCTGAAAAAGAGACATGTCGAAGATTTTCAGCTTGCACTCATCAGGACACTTCACAAGAATACCAATATCAGGGGAAAACAACAATTTGTACTCTATGTGAAAAGAGTGCTGATTGGTTGACAAGTGGACTTGGTAGAGGTGTTGCCATGGAGAATGCACCAGTGATGGTGACTGACAGTTAATTGCCAAGCATTGTTTGAAATTTACACCAAGCAACTTGACCCTGATTAGTCAAGGCATTGCCCTGAAGAATGAATCAGAGAATAACTGTCACTTATTTTGTTTAGCTGAAACAGGTGCAATGTGTGTACATGATCTTTCTGTCTGCAAAGAACAGGACCCTGTATTCTTGCAAAATATCCTAATGACTGCAAGATGAAAAGCTTTGAAATGTCTCTTTTTTTTCAGCAATAATAAAGACTATTACCCAGCTTAAAATGAGGGGTCTCCCATATGAGGAAGAATTTAGTCTCTCAGAGGGTCGTTAGTCTTTGGAATTCTCTTCCACAGAGAGCAGTGGAGGCTGGGTCATTGAATATATTCAAAACTTAGACAGATTTTGCATCAACAAGGGTTTTAAGGATTATAGAGGACAGACAGGAAAGTGGAGTTAAGGCCACAATCAGATCAGTCATGATCTTATCAAATGGCGGAGCAGGCTCGATGGGCCGAATGGCCTACCCCTACTCCTATTTCTTATGATCTTATATTCATATACATTAAAAACAAGAGAAAATATATTGCCATGCTTAGAATGTCTGTGATGTTACAGTTGACTATTGATAGAATTAAGAATGGCAATGTCTGTGCTGTGGACAGTGTTAAAAAGGACCTTTAACCTCTTAAACCTTTAAAACTGCGTTAAGCAACAGTGAAGGACTGATTCACCAATCTGGGCAAAGTGAACAGCACAGGGGGAGTGTTTGTCAAGAAGCCACAGATCAGCAGCTGACATATTTCTGTTTATTTAAAGTAATGGACAAGAAAAGGACCAAAATTTTCCAACCAGTACTTGCGAGGTTAGTAGCCAAACTCTTTATATGTTCTGATGATACTACTTTGTCCACAATTTGACATTTACCAGTTTTAATACACAGGTGAATGCCTCCATTAAAATTATGGATAAATTAATATCATGCAGTCAAACCCCTGTCCCAATATCACAATAGACAGGTTAACGGGTTCATCAGAGCTACGTATGTCATTGAGTGTATCACAGTAGTTCTGGATAATTTTTATTTCATCATTCTTCAAGATGTGGGTTTCGTTGGCAATACTGGCTTTTATTCCCATCCATAGTTGTTCTTGAGTATTAAAGTAGGGAAGTTTTACTGCATATGGACAGAGCCTTAGTGAGACCACATCTGGAATACTGTACACAGTTTGATCTCCTAATTCGAAAAAAAAGTTATAACTGCATTAGAACAGTACAGAGAAGGTTCACTCGACTTATTCTTGAGATGAGGGGCTTATCTTATGAAGAAAGGTTGGGCAGGTTGGGCCTATACCCATTGGAGTTTAGAGAATGAGAAGTGATCTTACTGAAACATATAAAATCCTGAGGGGACTTGATGGGGTAGATACTGGGAGGACGTTTCCCCTTGTGGGAGAGACTAGAACCAGGGGACACGATTTAAGAATAAGAGGTCTCCCGTTTAAGACGGAGATGAGGAGAAGTTTTTTTCTCTCAGAGAGTCATTAGTCTGTGGAATTCTCTTTCCCAGGAAGCAGTGGAGGCTGGGTCATTGAATTTATTCAAGGTAGAGTTAGACAGATTTTTGATAGATCAGGGAGTCAAGGGTTATGGGGGGGCAGAAGGCAAAGTGGAGTTGAGACCACAACCTGATCAGTCATGATCTGCTGGCAGAGCAGGCTTGAAGGGCTGAATGGCCTACTCCTGGTCTAAGTCCTATGTTCCTAAAGTGGTGGTGGACCACCTTCTTGAGTTTCTGTAATGAACGTACTCCCACTCTGCTGTGAGGTAAATTGTACCAGGTGTTTGACCCAGAAACACTGAAGGAACATGATATATGTTCAGGTGAGGGTGGTGTGTGCCTTGGAGGGAATCTTGAAGGTGATCGTGTTTCCGAGCAGCTCCTCCTCTTGTCCGTTCAGGTGATAGAGATCGCAGATTTTAAAGATGCAGCTGAGGAAACAGTGAAGCCTTGTTGCAGCGCATTCTATAGATAGTACACACTGCAGCCACAGTACATTGATGTTTAAGCTAGTGGGTGGAATGCTGATCAAGTAGACTTCCTTGTCTTGGATGGTGTTGAGCTTCTTAAGTATTGTTGCAGCCGCAGCCATCGAGGTAAGTGGAGAGTACTCGACAACATTCCTGACTTGGGTTTTGTGGGTGAGTATTTGAGGAAGGGAGCAGAATACCCAGCCTCTGACCTGCTCTGGTAGCCACCGCATTTAAGTTTTAGTTCCATTTCTGGCCATTGGCGACCTCTGGGATGTTGATGTTGAGCGACGAAGCAATGTTGATGTCACTGAATGTCAAGAAGAAGTGTTTAGACTTGCTGGCACTTGGTGGGAAGCTGTTTGCCGCTTAACAGCCCAGGCCTGAATGTTGTTCCAGTCGTGCTGCACGTGGACCTTCCTGCGTCGCAACTGAGGTGTTGCCAGTGGAACGGAACACTGCGCAATCATCAGCAAACGGCCCCACTACCAATCTTATGATTGAGGGAAGGTCATTGATGAAGGCGGGCCTACGATACAGCTGTGAGGAACTTCTGCAGGAATGTTGTGGAGCTGAGATGATTGGCCAGCAACAACCACAACTATCATCCTTTGCGCTAGGCAAGAGTCTGACCACGAGAGAGTTTTCCCTATGATTCCCGTTGACTTCATTTTCCGAGTATGCTTCGATGCCACATTCGGTCAGATGCTACCTTACAGTCCTCTCACCTCATCTCTGAAGTTCAGCTCTTATGTCCTTGATTATACTAAGGCTGTAATGAGGTACAGCTGAATGATGCTCAATTTAGGTTCCACAAGTAGCTTATTGGTGAGGAAATGTGACTTGATAGCATTGTTGGAGTCTTCTTTCGTCACTTTGCTGATAGTTGGAAGTAGGCACATTCATTGGGCTGGATTTGTCCTATGTTTTATTTGAAGAAAAATAGCTTTAACTCGAAACAAACAGTTTTTACTGTAAAATATCACAAGTTCTAATAGGTATGGTAAGTTCTCAGGAGGGATTTCTTATTCAGATGACCCATGTGAGGAGCAGTCTGCAGTTCCTGATTTGCTGTCTATTAGTGTGAATGAATAGCAAATCGGAGACCGAACGCCTGCGATTTCACAACTACCACTTCCTGCGATCACCCTTTTTTAGGCAGTCGTCCCTTGTTACCTTGATGTAACCTTTGTACAGAAATGTAAAAAAAAAGCATTTAAAAGTGGGAAGAAGTTATGGTGTCATCGCTGCAATGTTGTCCATACCTGTTTCAGTGACTAAACTTGTAACAGTGTGGCATTATTAACTGGGTGCTGATGCTATTCTTGATTATTGTAAGTTATGTCAGGCTAAGTGTTGGCAGACAGCACCCAGCCAAGTCCAGCACATTCTTGTGTTTCTGTCAGACAAGCTGACCTTTGTGTTTCAAGTGCAAAGATCAAATCAGTTCTGGTTTTGACTGTTTTACTCAGCAGTGTTAGTCACTGCTTCATACAGGAAACATTTCCTGAAAAGCCTTGCTCATATGTTTAACTTTTCACGTTTATACTAAAAGCAGGACAGATTTAAACTGCCAATGATATTGTCCAAAAGAAACAATATATAATACACATTTCTCAATTGCTTTGGACAAAAGTCACTCATGACCGAAAGTTGGGTTCAGTAAATGCAATCAGCGAAGGATTTAAGGGAACTCTTTCCCCACTGCATGTTCCTGGTGCATAGCCTTGATCCCCTGACATGTCAGGAAATTGTGGGGAATGCATTTGTGATTCCTCAGTGTGTGTTGCTGATGGATAAGGCTCCATCTCATAAGCACGGATTTGGAAAATGGTCTTTAAAATCATTCTTTGAACTTTTTAAATTACATCCTGAGATTAATGAATAAAAACCCCTTTCAACTCTATTGGTGAGTGATCAAGTCATTCTTTGGTCTGAGTTATATGGCAGGATCTGATGGATTCTTTTGCTGCATCACATCATTTGGAGAAAATTAGTGTCCATTTAAATCTGTTGTTGGACTGCACTGAGACTGTTCCCCACAAGACCCTTACTGTAAACAATACTTAACATTGTAGTTCAAAAGCTGCAATCTTGTTAAACTGTGGGATTACCATTCTTCAGTCACAAAAGTATTACTTGATAAAGGGGAGATGGTGGCATAATGGTCTTGTCACTGACCTAGTAATCCAGAGGCCCAGGCAAATGCCTTGGGGATGAGTTCAAATCCTACCACAGCAGCTGGTGGAATTTAAATTCAATTAATAAATCTGGACTATTAAATTAGTATCTGTAATATCAGCAACTGTTGTAAAAAAACCCATCTGGTTTACTAATGTCCTTTAAGGAAGGAAATCTGCCATCCTTACCTGGTCTGGCCTACATATGACCCCAGATCCGCAGCAAATGTGGTTGATTCTTAACTGCTCTCTGAAATGGCTGAGCAAGCCACTCAGTTCAAGGACAATGTTGGCCTTGCCAGTGATGCCCACATCCCACAAAAGAATAATGAAAAAAAAGGAAGTTGCTAAATTCACTGCCCGGTGAACTACTGAACAACATGTGCCAGCAAGATCCAGTTTTGATCTGTCGTAAGAGTTAATATGCCAGGTTGTTCTTTAATGACCAGTTGCTTTATTGATATTGACTGACAAAACTAGTCTAATCCCTGACCCCCTTCCTGTCCCAACCCACCACAGCGGATTAGTGTGCTTATTAATTGAGCGTACACATGAAGCATGACCACCCAGATGGCTGTTACTATTTGTGGAACCGTACCAAAGCATGAACCAAGAAAATGTTGGAGAAAATTATCAGAGAAGACAACTCTATGTTGTGGCATACCAGTTATTGTCCATCAATTCTTTGAACGAGCCCTCCTTGGTTGACTAGCTGGTGCAGTGGGGATTGTACACTGACCTTTCTTCTCTGAGGCTCAAGTCAAATGGAGCCCAGACTAGTGGGATTCAACTCTTTGCCATCTGGTAGTTGTAAAGGTCCTACTTTGAATGAGTTTGACTATGTCTCAGCAAGATTCCTTGTGGCCCTCTTACTACAGAACAAAATTACCTGAGATGCCACACAATTTGACACCAGAATGGCAATTTTACACAGAGACCTCAAGAGAGGCTGATGTGGGATGCTCATCTATCTTATGAGTAAACTATATTGTTGAGATGGGAGATTAGAGAGCTTTCCTCTGATCCTAGCTTAGCTACAGTGAGCTTGGGAGTGCTTGCTGATGACAAAAATCGATAAGGTATCCAATTCCAGAGTACTGACCTTTCCCTCCTCATTGAGTGTAAAATGACTACATTTCCCCCAAAAAGCCATGCATTCCTCAGAAGGTTCCATGAGGTGTGAACTTCTGTTATCACTGCATAAATATTCTGCTTCTGTCCTCTTGAGAAGTGAGGCACATGATGGTCAGAAACTGAAAACAGAACTGATTTTTCAATCTGTGTTTCCTCAACAGTTTGAGTACAACTTTGAGCAGGAGAAACAGCTGCGGACGGAACTAGAAAGGGGAAGACGGAAGCTTGAAGGAGACCTCAAAATGACCATTGACAGCCTGAATGAAATGGAGAAACTGAAGGTTGACCTGGAAGAAGTCATCAAGAAGTGAGTGTTTTCTTATTTTGTTTCTGAATGATGAATTTAAATAGCTCTTGAATTAATGTATGCGGGCTGTTAATTAGATTGGTTTATGAGCTGTGCTGAATTGGATTGTGCATTTATCAAACTCTGCTGCTCCATTATGTTGAATTTTGCTAGCCACTAGACCAATCATGTAGCTCAAACCTGTGAAACATCTTGCCTCTATTTGCCATCCCTCCAATCCTCAGGGCTTTAAACTCCCAGCTTGATACAACTTTCTACTATTTCTTTCCACCTCTTTTTAACCTTGGTGAAGCCTTGCACTAAGAGTTGGCCTGTCTCCTAAGCTTTTCAATTTAGAAAAGTGTTAAATGTAGGGGTTGGAAGGTGATGTTGAAGAAATCTTGATGAGTTGCTGCAAGACACTTCAGTCATGGTGCACTGGTGGTGAGGGGAGGGTGGATGCGTTAAATGACGAATGGGCTACCATCTGAAATATAAATTTATAAAATGCACCTGGAGGTTGAGACTGTAGTGTTCTTGTCTTTTAAATTGTTTATGGCTGCCCACCTCTCCATAATCACAAAATAAATCAATGTGAATGAGGGCTATCAATCTGATGAAAGGAAACCCATGGAAGGTCCTAACTCAGAAGCTGCCTGGTAAATGGATAGGGTTGCACTTTATTTTCTTTGATGTAATTTTCCATTCTAGAAGTTTCCCCTTATGAAAACTATCTTGTTTATATTTAGTGCAAATGAAGTCCAAGCCAGCGTTGCTGTTCATTTCAGTCCGTTAGGCCTTTTTTGGCCATAAAAGTTGAGTGCTTCTCTTGCTGTGATTTGTCCTTTGAAAGCTTAGTAATTGCCTATAACTAGAAGCAGTTCTGGGTGGTCTGATATTCAGGGGTTTCACAGTATTGCCATTTTTTTCCTAAGGAAACTTGTTATGTAACTGATAAAAAAAAAAATCAAGATATGAGCACAAATGAATGCAGGAAGTGCTGAAGCAGGTTAGTGCAAATAGCACACTAAACTTCTGAGACTTTTTGACTACATTCATCCCTCAGAGAATCCGCCTCATGGTATTTTATTCTGAAACTCATGGAAAGCAGATAAGAAGCTTAAACTTGTGAATGTAATGGGACACCTTTAACGCTTCAGTCTATATCAACATCTTCTTCGTCCTCTTGAGTTCTCTGCAAGAAGGCAGATGCAACCTACAACACCAAAGCTTCCTCCATGGGTAGGTCAAGGAGGGTCCGGAGTCCACCCCAGCTGAAATAGGGATCCAACCCTGTGCTGTTGGCACCTAACTGACCTACACCCTCCACCTAGCCAACTGAGTAAAACCATGCACACCACCCCCCCCCCCCCTGCCCCCGCCCCCGGCAAGGAGTCGGAGTTGCTAAGCTATGGCAACATATACTTTTACATGTATGTTGTAGCCTGGAGTTATGAGTAATGATGGTAGAGGCCCCAATTTCATTCCATAACATGGCTGAGATTTCTCCTACTCTTTGTGCCTGCTATGAGTACACTTTGGAAGGATTTACAGGTTGATACAAGTTGGGAGGCTCTCCAATGCACTACAAGGCTTCCTTTATATCAAAAATCCCTGATATAACGAATAAGTAGAATTGATAGATAATGAATACCAGTGTGCCAAAAAACCATGCAAGTGGAATTGTTACGTATAAGGATGAGATAAAACTGAAACCCCTGCCCCCTTCCCTTACTGTCCATAGTCGATGTGTTTTGAAAAGGAAGAGATCTGTGTATCTTAACCCCTGAGTGTATGAATAATTTGAAAAATCAGCAGCAAGCTTTTCATGGGTTTAAAGAAAGAGGGGTAATTATTCACCCATTCATCCTGAAAATATAATGCTAAATCTCTCTCTCCCTCACACACACGGAAATACAGTTAAGGAGAATAGTGCATTTTTACAAGTTATAAACAAACGAATAGTTCATAATACGCATGATTAGCTTGTCTTGGAAAACACATGGTGCAGGCCTGGTGATAAAGAAGTTTTTCACTCCTGAAGTGTGGTTAGATGAATTCAGTAGTCAAAGTCATATACCAGAAGCGTTGTAAGATTCTGTTGAAGAGAAGGACTTTCTGCAGGTCACGAAGATAGTTACTTGCAGTCTTGTTACCAGGAAGTTGTTTTGCTATATTGGTAGACTTGAAAAGGATCAGACTTGAAGACCTTACATGTTACCAGTCTTCAGTTCTTAAGGCTTAATGTTGCTGCCCTTTCTGCTGTGGGTGGTGTTTCTGTCGTTGTTATGTGGTGCAGACAGCAGTTAAGGATTTAAAAAGGGAGACCAACATGGCTGCCTTACTATGTGTTTTCTCACAGTCCACTTTTCCAAATATGGCATTGGGCTTCAGTTGATTAGCCACAACCTGAGCTACTGTTTGCAGACGTTCATCCTGGGATTTGAAGCAATCGTTGTCTTGATTTCAGAATTACCCATTCAAGTCAGGAATATGTTTTCAATGGTCTCAGGATATGTAAATTGACACTCCTCGATCTGAAATGCGTCCTTTTGTTCTTTTGAGACAGTGTGACAGTTTTTGAATCCACAGACCAAGAGTCAGGTGACCCTTGGTGGCCATCTTGTGCAGCCCATCAGTGTACATTTTAAAAAGAAAAGTCAGTTCCAGAAGATTCCACACTGGGTACAGTTTATGTTTTAAAAGTCATGAATGTGACATAGGGATGCTTTCAGGAATAATGAAACAGCAAAGCTTACTAGTGGCAAAGAAGATTTATCTAGAGTGGATCAGCCTGTTGAAGTGTAACAGTTGATGGGACTTGAGTTCATTCCCCCTGCACCCTGGACTGATCTGTCTTTGAAGAGCACTGAGGGAGGTTTGGGCTATTCCAACAGTGGACCACATTTCTGTCGACTTGAGAAACAGCTACTTAGGCGGAAATGTAGTGGATGATCAACCCTTAGAGCTTTGCTGTTGAGTTGTCTCTTTTGGAGCGATGAAAAGACCACTGGTAAGACAATTCCTTGAGTTTTCAGTTGGGCTTGCAATTAGCCAGGTCATGTGTTGGAAGTCCGTTCAGAATCAGCTCAGTCTGCTAAGACCTACAGCATGATTTACCTGGAAAGCTGACCATTACAGGTAGCATTCAGTCAACCAGAGTAGTCCTGAGTGGGGATCGTCCCAACTCCAATATAAACAATAGAAATCTGAGGGGAAAAAAAACAGCTAAGTAAAGTATTTAACCGATATGAATTTTTTTAAAAGTTAGAAAAGTGGAGGAGGGTATTATAAGTAGAATTTAAACCTTTAAAGGTTTAAGATTACAGTGAGCTTTGGGCATACATAAGAATGCAAAGCAAAAGAAGGAACTGTTACATAGATAAGGATGGGTAAGGCGTTGGAAATTTTAAAATGAAAGGGGGAGAATTTAAAATTTAAGGTGACTGTGAGCCAGTGTAGATCTTTAAGGACAGGGCAACATGGGTGCAGGGATAGGATCTGGGCAGCAAAGTTTTGAATGAGCTGAAGTTTACAGAGGATGGCAAGCTTGTCAGGATATCATTGGAGTAACTCAGTCTGATTGTGAAGAAAATGTGAATGAAGCTTTTGATGGCAAATGATACTGAGGTAGTCCCAGTGGCAGACCACGTAATGGAGATGTACGTGAGTTCAGAAGCTCAGCCTGGGGTTGAATAGAACTTAGAGACTACAAACAGTTCGGTTCAGCGTGAGGCAATGGCTGGGGAGGAGGATAAAGTCAGTGGCAAGGGTACAGAGTTTGTGAAAGGAGCTGAGACAATTAATGCCCGTTTAAGGGCCTCACTCTGCTGCCACTGTGGGCAGGTGGGGAGGGCTCAGCATGTGGGGAGCATGAAGTGCAAACCCATGTGGGGTTGCTTCTGAGCTCCCAAGTGAGGTCCCTCGTTCAAAGGCACTCAGTGTTTGATCGAGAGACCCGGTATCGGGAAGCGGAGGGCCTGATGAGGGCCAATCCCTGCCCTTCCTGCCAGTACCACCTCCCAATCCTCCCCTGCGACCCTCCACACTGCGACTCCCCCTCCCCTGTCTGCCTCCGCTCCCCCCACCGCCATCACTCATCTGTGGCCTGGGATCCGGCGACGACCCTAGTCCTCGGGTGGGTGTAGTACCGGTAGCAGCCAGTGCCTCACTGGTGGCACTGTCATTTGATTGACCGGCAGCCCTCAGCAGATGGGACTTCCACCCCAGGGTCCTTGATCTCAGGGAAGCCTGCTGTCCAGTTAAATGCCTGAGTGGCATAAATCCGGCTGGCCTTCCCTAAAAGAGGTAATGTGGGGCTCCTGCCGTCACCTCCATCAAATCCAGCCCAATGACTTCCAAATGTTTATTAGAGAAACGTAACTCCAACTGACCATCCAAGATTGAGTGATGGACAAATATCCTGACAGGGAGTTGACAGTTAATGGAGAGGCTGGGTGTCATCAGTATTTGTGGAATGATAACTTCATGCTGATGTATGGTGTCACCGTGGGGCAGCAAATAAATGTGAAAGTTGAAAGTGTCAAAGATGTATACTTCTTAGAACTTTTGAGATGATGGTGCAGGGTTGAGAAGAGAAATCATTGATAAAACTGCTCCAGCAAGTGAGGGCAGTCTCACCAAACTGGACGCCAGAGGAGGGGTATTGGAGAAGGACAGCATTGTCAACTGGGTCAAAGGCAAGGAGAATGAGGAAAAATAATGGGCTGTAGTCATGCTCATTGAAAATATTGTTTGGATTTCAAATATTACAGAAATAAAGTTATAACATTGGGGTTAGGTTCAAAATGATGGTGTAACTAAAATTTAAACTGGCCAACCCAAATTTCTGGAACTCTATGTGCTATCATCAGTCTGAAAGCTAATGGTGACAGTTTCTAATAATGAAACAAAACTGGTAATAAAATGTGTTGATTCCATGTACAATACTTATGTAACACACATTGGACTTAGTAGAATGTTTGCAAAAATTCACACTATATGGTTTTAAAAAATCATCTATTATGCAGAAAGAATATTCTCCTATTTGCTAGTTAGTTGTCAGTGGAATCTTCCATATTGTAGTATTTTCAGATTGTGAGACTCTGTGAAAAGCTGATGGATCTGAAATGTCCTTTCCTTTTGACTTCTGTAACTGTAAGAAGCCACTTGTACAATTTCAGACATTGTAAACAAGTATTCAATCTCCAAGATTACCTCATTTCTTAAATTTCAACATATCGAATGTCAAATGCAGTGGTAAAATTGGAACACTGTCAACGTGTTACTTCATTGGCCCATGCGTCACATTTATTGCTCCATCAGTGGCCTCTCCCCCTTAAAGGTTTAGCTCTGGTAAATGCATCTTCATCTTTAAGGAGTGAACACTCTCAGATTCCTTGATGAATGAAGATATGATTGCCAGATGTTTTTGCTTGTGAAAAGCTTGAGGGACTTTGCCTTCCACGTATAATGTGTTTTCTTCTGTTCTAAGGAAGGAGCTGGAGATAAACACAGTGAGCACTAAACTGGAAGATGAACAATCGCTAACTGCTACTCTTCAGAGGAAGATCAAGGAATACCAGGTAAAATCTCCTAACTGGATGCTGAATGATGTTTTCTTCACCCATTTGGATAACTCCCGTAGACTGAAGCGTGGTAACCAGCAGTGAAATGCTAAGGCCAAGAAATTTGACTTCTGTGCAAAATGGGCACAAAGTTGGTGGAGCCTTGGCTCTGTGCAGAAACTCAAGCCAAATTCGACTTTGGACCTCAATTAAATGGTGCCTTTGATCACCAAATGGATGCCCTGCTGTAGCTCATTGGTTGGCGAGGGCGGGATATCAGCCAACCCTTGTACTTAGCTAGCTGGTAAATTGGGCCTGGTAGTGGGAAGGACAGGGAAGAAGTCCCCTGGGTTGCTTCAAACAGCAATGGGTTGGAATTTCTTTCTGTGGCTACAAGAAGGAGTGCACCTGCTTCTCCTGGGCCTACAAAAATAACAACTGCATTTGCTGGGCTGTTTTTTTTTGGAACAGCCTCCAGTGATTCATTTAAGGGTCATTGTTAAGGCCACTCAATGCCAAGTACATCAGGGCCAAGATTGCACTGTGTAGACTCAACTCATTTTAACTGCGTTCTGCATCTGTGATCTAAATAGACAGCGAGAGAACTGAAATGCTTGTGTTTGACATAGTAGCTGAGGTGATATTTGATTTTACAACACCCTATTGTAGGAGAATAATGCACCCTTTATGTTATATTCACTGGTTAATGCAAACATACGGAATTAGTTACATTAAACTGGCCACTTCTAATGTATCAGACAAGCAGACTAATGTGGAAATAGGATGACATTATGCAATGCAGTGTTCCTATAAACTCTTGGAAATAAAGTGCTCCATTGTTATCAAACTCACCTTGAGTTATGGGTGTGGTGAAGTTACCCCAGCATTGTGCCACTTGGCTGGAATATGATCACAGATAAACAGGACTGGAATTTCCTTTTAACCTGCAAATTATTTCCTTTTGAACATATAGTTAATAATGCTGACAAGAAGTTCTTTGATCTTGTACTTCAATGTGAGACTGCAATGCTTCTAAAATGATAAAAACAGGTATAACTGCATATTCTATTAAGTTAATGGCTACTGAGGATCAGGAGTCAAATTTATATTTGAGAAAAAACATTAGAAACATTGAAAGTCATCATCTCTGGTACCCTTGCTTCCCTTTATAGAGTCCAGCCACGTTTTGAATGTCGCTAAGATACTTCCTTTAAGTAACTTGCCTGACAAATTGGGTTAACCATTCCTCTCTCCTTCAGCACGGACGTTCTTCCTAATAATTGATTTAAAATTATTTCTCACTACTTAAGATTTATGCCTATGCATCATGTCTTTGTGTTTTAATTTGAAGTAATATTCTGGTTGACCTTAACTGTGCACATATGTGACATCTGTGAGATCCTCCTTGACCTACTGTATTTTAAACTATGGAAGTTCAATTTCTCTACTGTGTCTGCATAACTCAGCCCTTTATATTTGGGATGGATCTGGTGATTTCAATGATCTTTTACACCTTAGGAAAGCTCAATAAGAACAGCAAAGAAGGAAACAGGTCAAACAGAATTCCAATTAACATGTTTGACATGTTAACATGTCAGTTTAAAACTGATTTAAATTAGCAAGTTACATTAAACTGGATGGTATCAGTTTAGTCTCTGTGTTTGTATTGATTGAGAATAGGCACTGAGGAAGGTAAGCTTTGATGATCTGGGATGGAGAGACGTCAGGAAGAGAATGTGTTCTCACACCGAGAGATCAGAAACGGTGTCGACGAACAGCTCCTAGATGGTTACCAGACAGTTCCTAGTGCAAAGATCTTAATAGCAAAAGAAAGGTCTTGATGGCAGGGCTGCTGCTTTTGCCTGACTGGTTCTCCTGGAGAAGGATGATGAACAAGGCTTTTTAAGTCTGTCTTTTTCTGGACACATCTTCTATTGCAGGCATTCCATTCCCAAGCTGGAAAAGCTCTGAAAATCCCAGGCCGCTGTAAATGGACAGGGACCCAATGTCTTTGGATAACTGGGAATTTCTTGGGGGTGGGGGGGATCTTCCTGATCAGCTGCTATAACTTTGAGAGACTAGCAGAAATCCCATTTCTGCACCTGCCTGAGGTTCCTGCTGATCTTCTGCTGAAGATACAGAAGCCCATCAGAAGAACAGCGAAGGAAATTCCCAGTGCCACCATCTTAAGTTGTGAAGCAGGTTTTCATGTTGGAGTTTATCAGAGGCTTTGTGGAAGTCTAAGCTACTAAAGCAGTGTCCAATTAGAATGTCATTGTTGCAGAAAAGTCCATGAGGTTGATCAGGCAAGATCTGTATCCTCTGAAACTCTATTTACTTCCACTTATTCTTCATAAAGGTGCTCCCAATAATCAATCCAACTATTTTCTAATACTGATGAGTAACCAATGAGTCTCTGGGAGGTTTGTTTTATCTATTTTTATGAGACCACATAGACCACATATCAGATGAACTGTTCCCAATGCAATGGTACTCGTCCTGTATCAATTAACTCCTTAATCATATCTAGCAGCACTTTGTGGTGTGCCTTAGCACTCTCGAGTCTATTGCATCTGTTATTCAGGAATAATTGGTTTTGACCTCTTCCATTCCAACTGCATTGCCCTTGCAAGTGGTATCAAAATTATGAAGTATGTAGTTGAGAGACCAAGCTGCTAGTAATGGATTCTCTAATGAACATTTCAAATAAGTTATCATGTTCTATGTTAATTATATTTAGTTTTCAATGTAGCTTTTCTGCTCAAGAGATTTCAATCCTCCTTGGATAACCCTCTGGCAGTTCTAAAACTGCAAGTGCTCGACATTGACAGCTATACTCATTTTTAGATCCGACTGTCCTTATTTCCTTTTGTTTTTGATGATTCTGAATTCCTTTCTGGCTCCCCTAACCCTTCTCCGTAGAGGCTACGGAGTTGTTTTTCTTACACATTTCTCTTCATCTTGTTGTTTGAAGCTATTTAAATTTCTCTAATCTGTTCTTTGCTAGTGTTTACAATGTATTATCCTGCATGCGGATCAGACTGCCTGTATAAGTATCCATCAGTCCTCAACTGAAGCTTTCTCTCCTATTATCCTGTTGTAGCTTGAAATTGACCCTTTTAAATTTGCATATCAGAATATTGTTTTGTAATATCAGTTTGTGCCTGATCATAGAATCATGCAGCACAGAATAAAGTTCCAAGCATCTATTGCAGACCTTTTTTTTTTAAAAACACACTCTCATTCATAAAAACCCATTTACTACACTTACATTCCTTCAACTACATTATCCCTTATAACAACAAGCATTTCATTTCATAATCCCTTATAAAAACACACATTGGAATTCATAGTCCCATTTCAAAGAGTCCATAACCACTAGGAGCTGTCAATCAAACTGAAACAGCAAGCACCCTACTGTGAGTCCACAACGGTGCATTATCAGTCATGTAACACTAATCCAGTAATGGTAACCCTAAGGCTTATGTCAACAAGCAGAGTACAATAGAAAGCAATCTTTTTTTAAACACTGCAGACAGTATTTCAAAGAGTTTAAAGGCAGGAACTTTAAATGCCTTGACCATTTGGCAGCTCCTCTTGGCAGTTCATGGAGGCACCTCTTAGTTGTTTTTGACATTTCCAATAACCTTCACAGTTCCAATTAATTTATACACTCGTGATGTACATTCATGCCTACTTTTAAGAACCCCAAATGGCACCTTAACTCCCCCAAAGGTGTCCTGGGAGCATGTCCAAAGAGGTACCTTACCTATCCAAAGGGGTGCCCTGGCTATCCATGAAAACACAAATTCAGACCTGTTCCTACACCTCACGCACCAAAATCACACACAAGCGGAGGCAGTTGCCTCCGTGAAATGCGCATGCGCAAATCTTGATCTGGGCCCATTCCCGCCCCCGCGAAAATGGTAGGCACCATGTTCGGGGCGGGACTTCTGGATTCGGGCCTCTTCTGCCATTTTCGCCACAATACAGGGCTCTCTGTCGTGGCAAAAATCCAGGCCTTTGATTAATAAAACGTTACTCCTCCATTTGAAATGTTTGTATAAATGTGGTTTTTTATTTCCTTGTGAAGATTATTTTGAGAACACCACCAAGTATGTGCTTTTGTAACAATTGCATGAAAAGACCACTTTAATCGATAGCCTTTTTTGCCAAAATAACAATTTTATTTTGATGTCTTTTAACATGTTCATTTACATATGGAAGCAAGTGGACTATAACCAGGTTTCCCAAGGAGGCAGTGATGTGAGCAGAGCTGAGATATATTTTCTGTATCCCTTTTTTCTTTTAATGTGTTCCTGAACTCACTCTTTCCCAATCACTCAATGCTTTAAGATGGTGCTGATTCATCAATAGCAATCAAATGGGTGCTGTTTTAAACTAGTGCTTTCTACAGTTGTACTAATAGTAATTTTTAAGCCTTACTAGAAACACATATTTCATTGATACTCAGAACCTAATTGTGTGGTTTTATTCTGGTTGGTCTCTAATTTCCCTCTTAGACTCTGTATAACCCCATGTGTAGTTTTGTCCTCGTGATAAAGTGCAGGATTTGACAAAGCTGGGGGGGAAAAAAAGCAGAGAAAATGTTGTACTGTCTCCATACTGTCCTTCTTGACACAATAGTAGAATTAATAATCCCAGAATACAGTAATTGGGATCAATTTTCATGCCAAGCAAATATTGGGTGGATGTAGGGAGCGAAACAATGACATTCGTGAGAGATCCAAATTATTTTTACATTTGGGCCTCATTTGATAGGGATTGGCAGCCCTACAGCCCTCAGATATCTGCACTGCTCCAATTCTGGCCCCGATTTTAATCACCCCACCTTTAACAGCTGTGCCTTAACTGCTCAAGCCCTAAGCTCTGGAATTCCCTCCCTAAACCTTTCTGCATTTCTTCCTTCATAACAGTGCATTAAACCTATCTCTTTGAGTTAAGCTTTTGGCCACCTGTCCTATTAATCTCCTTAAGTGGCTGGGAATAAAAATGTATTTGGCTGCACTTCAGTGAAGGGCCATGGGATGTTTTGCTATGTTAAAGGCGCTATATAAATGCAAGCTGTTGTTACATTTTGAACAGGAAGTATTCTGTGTCCCACCTGCCTTTAAATTAGCAAACGTTTAATATTAGTTTCTCAGCAAAATTCAAAACCCAAATGAATAACGTTGATATGCATCATTCAGTAAATGTGGAAGTGTGTGGAGAAATCCATGCCATTCACATTCTACATCCAACAGCTAAACTTCAAGCTTCACCTCTGTATCTCTGGCTGATTAATCCATTTGCTGTTGCAGCCTGAACAATCTGCAGTGCGCTCGGTGGGGAGGAGCTGATAACAAGACAGTAACACACAACGCAGGCTTCAAACACTGTCCTTACAGCAAAGGAATGTCCCCATTTGAAAAGATAAGCACTTCAAGCTAAGCTACCCAGAATTATTACAGTGCTGGTGGAGAAAGCTTAACAGACAAGGAGAAGCTGAAAGTCCTCTGTGAAACATAGAAATGTAGAAAATAGGAGCAGGAGTAGGCCATTCGGCCCTTCAAGCCTGCTCTGCCATGCATTATGATCATGGTTGATCATCCAACTCAATAGCCTGCTCCCACGTTCTTCCCATATCCTTTGATCCCTTTCGCCCCAAGAGCTAAATCTAACTCCTTCTTGAAAACATACAATGTTTTGGCCTCAACTATTTTATGTGGTAGTGAATTCCACAGGCTAACCACTCTCTGGGTGAAGAAATTTCTCCTCATCTCAGTCCTAAATGGTCTACCCCGTATCCTCAGACTGTGACCCTTGGTTCTGGACTCCCCACCATCGGGAACATCCTCCCTGCATCTATCTTGTTTAGTCCTGTTAGAATTTTATAGATTTCTATGAGATCCCCCTCATTCTTCTGAACTCCAGCGAATATAATCCTAACCGACTCAATCTCTCCTCATATATCAGTCCCGCCATCCCAGGAATCAGTCTGGTAAACCTTCGCTGCACTCCCTCTATAGCAAGAACATCCTTCCTCAGATAAGGAGACCAAAACTGCACACAGTATTCCAGGTGTGGTCTCGCCAAGGCCCTGTATAATTGCAGCAAGACATCCCTGCTCCTGCCTCGAATCCTCTCGCTATGAAGGCCAACATACCATTTGCCTTCTTTACCACCTGCTGCACCTGCATGCTTACCTTCAGCAACTGGTGTACGAGGACACCCAGGTCTCGTTGCACATTCCCCTCTCTCAATTTATAGCCATTCAGATAATAATCTGCCTTCCTGTTTTTGCTGCCAAAGTGGATAACCTCACATTTATCCACATTATACTGCATCTGCCATGCATTTGCCCACTCACTCAGCTTGTCCAAATCATACTGAAGCATCTCTGCATCCTCCTCACAGCTCACCCTCCTACCCAGCTTTGTGTCATCTGCAAATTTGGAGATATTACATTTAGTTCCCTCATCTAAATCATTAATATATATAGCGAATAGCTGGGGTCCCAGCACTGATCCCTGTGGTACCCCACTAGTCACTGCCTGCCATTCGGGAAAAGACCTGTTTATTCCTATTCTTTGTTTCCTGCCTGCCAACCAGTTTTCTATCCATCTCAATACACTATCCCCAATCCCATGCACTTTAATTTTACACGCTAATCTCTTATGTGGGACTTTGTCGAAAGCCTTCTGAAAGTCCAAATAAACCACATCCACTGGCTCCCCCTCATCAACTCTACTAGTTGCATCCTCGAAAAATTCCAGTAGATTTGTCAAGCATGATTTCCCTTTCGTAAATCCATGCTGACTCTGTCCGATTCTGCCACTGTTTTCCACGTGCTCAGCTATTACATCTTTTATAATGTACTCTAGAATTTTCCCCAGTACCGACGTCAGGCTGACTGGACTATAATTCCCTATTTTCTCTCTACCTCCCTTTTTAAATAGTGGGGTTACATTAGCTACCCTCCAATCTGTAGGAACTGTTCCAGAGTCTATAGAATGTTGGAAGATGACCACCAATGCATCCACTATTTCTAGGGCCACTTCCTTAAGTATTCTGGGATGTAGATTATCAGGCCCTGGGGATTTATCGGCCTTCAATCCCATCAATTTCCCTAACACCATTTCCCTACTAATAGTAATTTCTCTCAGTTCCTCCCTCTCACTAAACCCTGTGTTCCCCAACATTTCTGGTATGTTATTTGTGTCCTCCTTTGTGAAGACAGAACCAAAGTATGTATTTAGTTGATCAGCCATTTCTTTGTTCCCCATTATAAATTCCCCTGTTTCTGACTGTAAGGGACCTACATTTGTCTTCTCCAATCTTTTTCTCTTCACATACCTGTAGAAACTTTTACAGTCAGTTTTTATGTTCCCCACAAGTTTACTCTTGTACTCTATTTTCCCCTTCTTAATCAATCCCTTGGTCCTCCTTTGCTGAATTCTAAACTGCTCCGAGTCCCCAGGTCTGTTGTTTTTTTCTGGCCAATTTGTATGTCTCTTCCTTGGATCTAATACTATCTCTAATTTCCCTTGTAAGCAATGGTCTGGCCGCCTTTCCTGTTTTACTTTTGCGCCAGACAGGAATAAACAATTGTTGCAGTGCACCCATGCGCACTTTGAACGTTTGCCATTGCCTATGCACCGTCATCCCTTTAAGTATTGTTTCCCAATCCATCATAGCCAACTCGCGCCTCATACCATTGGAGTTTCCTTTATTAAGATTCAGGACCCTAGTCTCAGAATCAACTACGTCACTCTCCATCTTGATGAAGAATTCTATCATATTGTGGTCGCTCATCCCCAAGGGGCCTTGCACAACGAGATTGCCAATTATTCCTTTCTCATTACACAATACCCAGTCGAGGATGACCTGTTCTCTAGTTGGTTCCTCAGTGTATTGGTCCAGAAAACCATCCCACATACACTCCAGGAATTCCTCCTCTACGGTATTGTTACTAATTTGATTTGCCCAATCTATATGCAGATTAATGTCACCCATAATTACAGATGTTCCTTTATTGCATGTGTCTCTAATTTCCTGTTTAATGCCATTCCCAACATCACCACTACAGTTTGGGGGTTTATATACAACCCCCACTAATGTTTTTTGCCCCTTAGTGTTTCTCAGCTCTACCCATACAGATTCCACATCATCGGAGCTAATTTCGTTCCTCATTATTGCATTAATTTCCTCTTTAGCCAGCAATGCAACTCCACCGCCTTTTCCTTTTTGTCTGTCCTTCCTAAATACTGAATACCCCTGGATGTTCAGTTCCCATCCCTGGTCACCCTGCAGCCATGTCTCTGTAATCCCGACTATATCATACCTGTTTACACCTATTTGCGCAGTTAATTCATCCACTTTATTGCGAATGCTCCTCGCGTTAAGGCACAAAGCCTTAAGACTTGTCTTTTTAACATTACTTGTCCCGTTCTACTTGTCCCGTTCCCACTATTTTTCACTGAGGGCCTGTTTGATTCTTGCCCTTGATTTCTCTGCTTATCATTTTTCTTATCCCCCTTTCTGTCTTTTGTTCTTGTCCTTGATTCCCCCTCTTCTGACTCCTTGCATAGGTTCCCATCCCCCTGCCGTTTTAGTTTAAACCCTCCCCAACCACTCTAGCAAATATTCCCCGCAGGACAGCAGCCCCAGTCCTGCCCAGGTGTGACCCGTCCAGTTTGTACTGGTCCCACCTCCCCCAGAGCCGGTCCCAATGTCCCAGGAATCTGAAACCCTCCCCCTAACACTATCTCTTCAGCCACTTATTCATCCGATATATCCTGCTATTTCTACTCTGACTAGCACGTGGCACTGGTAGTAATCCTGAGATCACTACCTTTGAGGTCCTACTTTTCAACTTACTTCCTAACCCCCTATATTCTGCTTTTCAGACCTCATCCCTTTTTTTATTTATGTCATTTGTACCAATGTGTACCATGACCACTGGCTGTTCACCCTCCCCCTTCAGAATGTCCTGTAGCCGCTCTGAGACATCCTTGACCCTGGCACCAGGGAGGCAACATACCACCCTGGAGTCTCGTTTGCAACCACAGAAATGCCCATCTATTCCCCTTACAATTGAACCCCCTATAACTATTGCAGTCCCACACTTTTTACCCTTCCCCTGTGCAGCAGAGCCAACCGTGGTGCAACGAATTTGGCTGTTGCTGCTTTCCCCTGAGAGGCCATTCCCCTCAATGCGGTATATCTGTTTTGCCGGGGAATAGCCACAGGAGGTTCCTGCATTGCATGCCTAGTCCTCTTGCTCTGCCTGGTGGTCACCCATTCCCTTCCTGCCTGTGGACTCTTAGCCTGCGGTGTGACCACCTCTCTATATGTGCTATCCACAATACTCTCCGCCTCGCGGATGCTCCACGGTGTCCCTATCCGCCGCTCTTGCTCCAAAACCCAGGCTTCCAGGAGCTGCAGCTGGAGACACTTCCCGCACACATGCTGGCCCCGGGCACTGGAAATGTTCCCGGCTTCCCACATAGAGCAGGAGGAGCACACCACGGCTTTGAGCTCTCCTGCCACGACTTGCCCCTTTAAATTAAATTAAACCTTTTGGAAGATACTTAATATCAATTAATATCAATTACTCTGGGGCCCTTCTTTCCTGCTCCTCGTTGTTACAGAATATAGACCTTACAAATGATGAACCACAAAATAAGACCTTACAAACTATAAGCGATAAAAGAAGTAAATACTTACCCGACCGTACTCACCTGAACGGTTGCTACCTGAACAACACGTACGGTATGACGTATAGGGCCACATGGTAATAGACTCGGAGAACAATCTAGAATGAGCCTGTATGTGAGCAGCACCATGCATGGCAGTAACTGGGATCTGTACATCGTTAACCATTTGGCAATGTGAAGAAATGAAGGCCGTCTTAAACAGCAGCGTGGAAGAACAGCAACTCAAGGAGACGCTGCTGAATTACAGGAAAACTTAAGATGAAGCAAACAAGCTTCACAAAGGAAAGGAAAACCTGTTGAAGAACCTTCACATGTTTCAAGGATCCCTTAGGATAAAGTTTGAACCTTGGGAAAACTACGAAGAGAAGCAGAATGAATTTAGCGTCTCTGCGTAAACTGAAGAACCAGTTGGCAGAGACGACTCAGAAATGTTCCATATTCCCGGAGGAAGCTGAAAGCTCCAAGAAAAAGACAGAATAGCTGAAGAGACCAGCTGAATGATGACAAGGCGGCATCGAGAGGAAAGGCTGTAGAACGTTCCAAGCTCCGAGCGGTTAATGAAGCCATGAGTTGCACAATTACAGAACTGACAAAAGTTAAGACTTCACCGGAGACAGACCTGGCCAAACGTGAAACCAAACTGAAGGATAAGGACGAAGTTCTGTTGCAGACAGAGAAAAAAAAGTCAGAAATAAGATCAGAAAATGTAAATCCCACACTGAAGTACAAGGAATTAGAAGAAGAAAGAGGACTGGATGTCTCAGACGTACTAAGAACCATTGAGCTGAATAAAAGGATTCGTAAGCTTGCAGAATGATCTGAAAATAAAACAGCAAACAAATGTTTGGCTGATATTATGAAACAAATGGAAATGAAGGTTCCATTTGTGAAATATCAATGTCCAACAAGAACATGGCGGACACCATGGTAAAAGAAAATTCGAGTCCATTCTAGGAATGAATAGAGTTCACATTCCCTGGAGAAGGAATGGGACAAACCCACAGTGTCTGAAGAAAGCAGACAGGTTGTTAATAAAGAGAAACGCAACTCGAAGGAGTGCAAAAAGCGAATCAAATGGACAAGACCCAGTACCAGAAACAACAGAGTACTACTACCATTCTTCCAAACGTGACAGACTGAGATGTGGAAGAGCTGTTAAGCCTCAAAACCGTCTGAATTTATAAAGTCAGAGGCTTGGGATTGGGGAGAAGGTATAGCAAGTAAAGCTTGTATTGTAAATAGCTATACTCCATTAGAAGGGAATAAAGTTTTCTTTTGAGAAGAAAAGGGGATGTCATGTGTGCCTGCATGCCATTGTAATGTAAAGGTGCTTGACAAAACAAGGGTTAACGTGGGACTGGAGAATAGCACCGCCCACGGTATGATATATAGAGTCACATGGTAATAGACTCTGAAAACAGTCAAGAAAGAGCCTGCATGGGAGCAGCACCATGTATGGCAGTAACTGGGATCTGTACATTGTTAAGGATTACTATTAAGTGGCTCATTTTTAAACATACAAGACTCAAGATCTCATCAATGAGACACTAAATAAACCCATAACACAACAAATTTTGTATTATTTTTCTCCACTGACAGTACATTGAGGAGGTACAGCAGTGAAGGTCGTCAGTTAAACTCATTGATAGGTGGGTGGGCCAAGAATGAAGGGCAGGAGAGACGATTATGCTATTTGCTTTGGGCTAAGTCAGCCATATTGTTCCCTTTCTTATTTATGAAACTTGGATGTTATATTGTCATATTCTCTGTAAAGAGTTAGGAACGAGAACTAATTGTTATGCGGATGTACGTCCAAGGTGCTACACTTCACTGCTGCATTGCAGTCATGTGCCAAGCCACAATGTATTAGTCCACCAGCCACATAGAGAAATACACTTGATGAAGCTCCAGCATTTTGAGTCTAAAGTGTGATTAACCCTAACTTATGGGAAACAGAAGACACAACATGGGGCATGGGTACAAGTAGGGGCTGTAAATGCTCAAAATTCCAACCCAGTGGACACCTGGGAGAGATAAGTTATGAAATCCATTTCCGCGTGATTTACATATCATAAAGTGACATCGGAGTGAAGTTACCAATACAGGAGACTCTTAATCTCAATAAAGTATGAAAGCCTGACCAATTATTCACCACAGGCTTAATTTTAATACAGGAAATATATATGTGTTTCTTCCTGAACTAAGCACATCACTTTAATACATGACAGCCATTAAATGCAAAGAAGTCGCATAATTGCATTTTATGAGGATATTTTACAAGCGACTACACGGCACTAAGCTTTCCACTTCTCGGATGACATCTGAAACCATGGGAACAAAATCCCATTAGTTTTTGACTGTCATCAGCGTAAGATAAAATTTCAACATTTTCACGGTACTCAGTATTTGCTGGACGTCCTGCGGAGTTCCTGGGTTTCTTTTATTTTGTTTTGGTTGATTTAGCTGGCACAGGCCGAAATGGAAGATCAACTGAGAGTGATCGCCAAACTGAGTGGCGAATAATCTTTGCACATTTATCAAGTTGTAATCGATGCTTGGTTACAAGCAAATAATACAGAAAATAACTGACAGTGACGGTAGGAATTATAACAAAATTTGTTCAGGTGACCCATGGGCTGAACTTACTGAGCAGACATGATGTGGGGGGGGTTGCCAGGAGAATCAAGTGGAGGTACCCGTGTCCGATTCCCAGCATCAGGAAAACTGCCTCCAGTTAAGTTGGGGAGGGGAAGGGCCCGATGTGAATTGCTACCCGCTGAAGGCAGGATGTCAATTAGGCTCATAAATAGCCACTTAAAGCCAGTCATCCCCCAGCCCAATGGAGTTTAGTGGTGGCTCAGGGATTTAATGGGACCTCCAAGGGTCTCCCGTGGCTCCCGAAGGTGGCCGAGCAAACCCGAGGTGGTGTGGGGGCTGGGGGTGTGGGCGGCTTGTTGGGAGGTTCCCTCTTTGACAGGCACTAGATGATCATCGATTGAGGGACCCAGCCTCAGGAAGTTGAGTTGGTGGGAGAGTGGGGGGTGGGGGTTGGCAGTGAACTGTGCTGCTGACAGCTGCCCTTGTCTCCAACCCCCTGCCCCACCCTCCCCCATTCCAAGCAGCACCCTCCCCGCGACCCCCATCCTGGCCCACTTGCCTGTCTCCAGGATCCAGTGTCGGCCATCTGGGTAGGCCTTGGAGCATTATCGGCAGCAGCCGCCATTCCCAATGTTGCTGCCAGCCTCTGATTGATCAGCAGCTCCCTGCGGCCTTCCTGTCCTCTGAGGTCCTTGGTCGCATAGGATGCATGACGATGGCCAATTTGAATACCTTAAACTCTCCCATAGAAGTGATGTGGGGCTCGCACCAGTTCTCTGCCTGGTGGGGGGAAGCTCACGTTGCTGGAACTTAATTCTGCCCCATGTTTTTTTTTGGTGTAATTTAAAGCCAGGCCGCATCAGCCCAATACTAGCGAGCATGGTATACAATCCTCCTCTTCAGGATCTAAGGCTTGTTTCATACATGATATTTGGAAAATAGGATTTCAAGCTGCCCCTGGTCTTGTGGCTAAAGGCATCACCTGATCACTGTTCAGCCATACAGGCCAGCAAGTTTCCAACCGGTGGCCAACTAGCTCACTTTAGTGGGGACCTGGAGTGGTGGCCCCAATTGTCCTCAGTACTCCTGCACAAAGGAAGGAAACTTCAGCCATTTCCTCACTTCTACTGCAATCTGACAGACTCTACTAGAAGATGCACCTTAAGTGAAGACATGGTTGAATTTGGCTGTGAAGCCCCCACAGCCAAATAGTCATTCACTTGTCTTGGGATCACCCATGTAAAACCGCTGTTGGAGTGCGGGACAAATAGGTTTGCTGGGATCAGGGGAAGGAACCTTAGATTGGCCAGCACATTCAGGAGAACAAGTTTAAAAAATGATTCATTTTGAAAGGTTTCACAGTATTTGGAATGATACAACTGCATTCCTGCAGTACAGGAAAGGTTAAATTTCACTATATTCAGCGTATTCTGTTGGTTAATCCAGTTATTAGAGGTTTCTGTGACAGGGAGGATCCTATTGGTTGTAAACTTGCACAGCTTGAGAGCTTTTTAACAGAGACAAACGTTATTAATGAAGGGGTGAAGGTGATTGACTAGTTCATCATTTAAAGGCCAGGTATGTAGTTCCTGATAGTGGTTGGCCAGGATTTGTTTAGCCTGCCTGTTGTGTATATTTGCACTGCCTGGATGCTGCTCGAATGTTTTTGGAGCGGACTGCTGAAGCACTGGAATGGCCCGTGAGTTACTCCTTCAAATTATACGTATCATGAGACTTTATCACTTTATTATGACCACTTTAACACAGGCCTCCCGAGAACTTGCTAAAGGATAAAATTACTGTTACTGTTACTGGATAATCAGAAGTGACTGCTTGGCATTTGTGGTAAATGGAGGCGTTCCCAGTGAATGTACGAGAGGTTTTTTTTTAAAAAAAGACATCTTTATATTACCTGAACGCAACTGATGAAGAAAGGACCTTATTCGGTATTGCAGACACTTGAAAATGGGGTTGCCTGATTGGTAAAGGCGAGTGGTGTATTTAAGGGGAAGCTAGATAAGTACATCAGGGAGAAAGGAATTGAAAAATATGCTGATAGGATATGATGAAGTAAGACAGGAGGAGGCTTGTGTAAATATCAGCGTGGACCAGTTCAGCTCAATGATCTATCCTTGTGCTGTAAACTCTATGTAATTATTCTTCTGCTGCATTCAGGGTGCTGGCTTTAGTGATGTAAACGTGAGGACCTGGGTTCCATGCATTTGCCCTGGTTGTGGGGTTGGGATGGCAAGGGTGTTTATGGGGATGTTTACTGGACCCCTAGAACACCTATAGTAGGTCAGTGTTTTGAGCACAGAAGTGCCAGGGTGAGGGGGCTGCTTATGAAAATGGAAAGAAACACAAATATAGAAGTTTATTCGCAGTTTATCTGACATAAGCTAGCCTAAAATAAAAAGTTGTGTTTTATTAAAATATAGCTTATGTTTAGTATTTTTTCTATCCCAGTGGTGTACGATGAGAGCCTCCATAATGAAGGATTATTTTAGACTATTTTGCAATCTGACAGAGTAGCCCCCCCCACCTTTCAGAAATCTGGCATTTTTATTCATTTACTTAGCCCTACTTTTAAAAGGTTCATCCGTCAATGATCTTAGAGGGGTTGTACCTTTACTTTTCCCCATATTTTTTTTCAAAATGTAACTATCCCTTTAAGGGCAATGACAACATATGAAAATATGCATTAGGAGCAGGAGTAGGCCATTTGGCCCTTCAAGCCTGCTTCGCCATTTGATAAGATCTTGGCTGATCTGATTGTGGCCTCAACTTCACTTTCCGGCTTACCCCCTGTACCTTTTGGCTCCCTTGTCAATCAAGAATCTTTCTAACTTAGCCTTAAAAATATTCAATGACCCAGCCTCCACTGCTCTCTGGGGAAGAGAATTCCACAGACTAACAACCTTCTAGGAGGAAAAGTTTCCCCTCATCATCATCTTAAATGGGAGACCCCTCATTTTTAAATGGTGTCCCCCAGTTCTTATGCCTCCTATAGGGGGAAATATCCTTTTAGCATCCACCCTGTCAAGTCCCCTCACGATCGTTTTTCCCTGAGAGATCGCACTCATCTCCCTGAGGCTAAGTGCTGCCTCAGGGAGATTGGCTCCACAATAAAAAATCTTAAAAACAGAAAAAAATATTTCCCTGACATGTCCCCTCATGTGACACTGTCACATGAGTTGGGACATGTCCATCACTTTTAAATACACTATTATTAAATTTTTAAAAACCTACATGAAACCTCATCCCGCCCGTGGACGAGGTTTCATGCTTTTTCCAATGCCCGCCAGGGCTCCCGGCCTGCCCGCCAACCTTAAGGCTGGACATGCAGGTCCACTAATTACTTTAGTTACATTGTCAATGGCTTCAATAGGCTGAGCCCCCGCCGACCTGAAAATTGAAATGAGGTGGGGTGACATCAAGAGTTCCACCCGCTCGTTGACCGGGAAATCCTGGCCTATATGTTTCAATAAAATCACCTCCCATTCTTCTAAACTCCAGTGGATATAGGCCTAACCTGTCCAACCTTTCCTCATAAGATAATTCCCCCATCCCACGAATCAGGTGTGAGCCTCTGAACTGCTTCTAATGTAATTATGTCCTTTCTTAAGTAAAGAAACCAAAACCATGCACAGTACTCCAGACGTGGTCTCATCAATGCCTGTACAGCTGTTGCAAAATGTCCCTACTTTTATTAGAGCAAAATACTGCAGGTGCTGGAAATCTGAAATAAAAGCAGAAAATGCTGGAAAAACTCAGCAGGTTGGCAGCATCAGTGGAGAGAGAAACAGAGTTAACGTTTCGAGTCCATATGACTCTACTTCAAAGCTGAAGAAGAATCATACAGACTTGAAACATTAACTCCGTTTCTTTTATATTACATTCCTCTTGCAATAAATGACAACATCCATTTGCCTTCCTAATCACTTGCTGCACCTACAAACTAACTTTTTGTGATTCATGTACCGGACAATTAATCAATTAGACAAGCAGTAAGTCTTTTGTTTAATTGTTAATGGTTTCCAAATCACATCCTTTCCTGTGATGAAAGCTGATCAGAACTGCATGTCTTCACCCCTCCAGTTCTTCTCCCTTCTTCCCTATTTGACATTGACACCTTATTCAGCCAGTGCTAAATGGGCATCATTTGTCCTTTGGTCCCTCACCCTAGTAGTCGTTGTTCATGCATGAGGCTCAACAGCAAATTGTGACAGACAATTTCAAACAAGGGCAGCCATAGCTGAAGCTGACCCTGCCCACATCCAGATTAACACTTGTATTTCCGACAGAGATCATCATCAGGGGCAGGAACGCTGCATAATTCAGTCATCTCTACAACCCGAAAATACTGAGGTTAGTTGTAGTTCTAATTACCGTGTCCCAGTCATTTCCCAGCGTGGACCCATTATTAGACATGGGCTTTCCTGCTGTGTCTAGCTCAGCAACTCATTTAAAAATCATCTACTGTTGAAGCCTTCCATCGGGAGCCCTTCTTCTCCAGTTCTCAACATTGATTTTCACATTTTGTTGTGGTGTGGAGTTTCTTTGCAGACAGGACTGCTGCAATCCCTCTGACCTGGCTGGGTCCATAAGACCATAAGACAAAGGAGCAGAAATTAGGCAATTCAGCCCATTGAGTCTGCTCCGCCATTCAATCATGGCTGATAAGTTTCTCAACCCCATTCTCCCGTCTTCTCCCCGTAACCTTTGATCCCCTTACCAATCAAGAACCTATCTATCTCGGTTTTAAATACACTCAATGACCTGGCCTTCACAGCCTTCTGTGGCAATGAATCCCATAGGTTCACCACTCTCTGGCTAAAGAAGTTTCTCCTCATCTCTGTTCTAAAAGGTCTTCTCTTTACTCTGAGGCTGTGCCCTCGGGTCCTAGTCTCTCCTACTAATGGAAACATCTTCCCCGTGTCCACTCTATCCAGGCCTTTCAGTATTCTGTAAGTTTCAATCAGATCCCCCCCCATCCTTCTAAACTCCATCAAGTATAGACCCAGAGTCCTCAAACGTTCCTCATATGTAAAGCCTTTCATTCCTGGGATCGTTCTCTTGAACCTCCTCTGGACCCTCTCCAGGGCCAGCACATCCTTCCTGAGATACGGGGCCCAAAATTGCTCACAATATTCTAAATGTGGTCTGACCAGAGCCTCATAAAGCCTCAGCAGCACATCCCTGCTTTAGTATTCTAGTCCTCTCGAAATAAATGCCAACATTGCATTTGCCTTCCTAATTACCGACTCAACCTGCAAGTTAACCTTAAGAGAATCCTGGACTAGGGCTCCCAAGTCCCTTTGCACTCCAGATTTCTGAATTCTCTCCCCATTTAGAAAATAGTCTATGCCTCTATTCTTCCTACCAAAGTGCATGACCTCACACTTCCCCACATTGTATTCCATCTGCCACTTTTTTGCCCATTCTCCTAACCTGTCCAAATCCTTCTGCAACCTCCCCGCCTCCTCAATACTACCTGTCCCTCCACCTATCTTTGTATCATCTGCAAACTTAGCCAGGATGCCCTCAGTTCCTTTATCTAGATCATTAATATATAAAGTGAAAAGTTGTGGTCCCAACACTGACCCCTGCGGAACCCCACTAGTCACCGGCCGCCATCCTGAGAAGGACCCCCTTATCCCCATTCTCTGCTTCCTGCCAGACAGCCAATCTTCTATCCATGCTAGTACCTTGCCTCTAACACCATGGGCTCTTATCTTACTGAGCAGCCTCCTGTGCGGCACGTTGTTAAAGGCCTTCTGGAAGTCCAAGTAGATAACATCCATTGGCTCTCCTTTGTCTAACCTACTCGTTACCTCCTCAAAGAATTCTAACAGATTTGTCAGGCATGACCTCCCCTTGATGAAACCATGCTGACTTTGCCCTATTTTACTATGCACTTACAAGTATTCTGAAATCTCATCCTTAATAATGGACTCTAAAATCTTACCAACAACCGAGGTCAGGCTAATCGGCCGGTAATTTCCCGTCTTTTGCCTCGCTCCCTTCTTAAACAGGGGGGTTACATTAGCGATTTTCCAGTCCTCTGGGACGCTCCCTGACTTGAGTGATTCCTGAAAGATCACCACTAACACCTGCACTATCTCTTCAGCTATCTCCTTCAGAAGGGTCCCAGGAACTGGAATGAAATTATTCAAACTTAACCCGCACTCTCCCCAAAGATACTAGCATATTGTCTGTAATGTGTACAGGGCCTTAATAATAACCTAAGTGTGTGAGTGTACCGGAAGGACCATGTGACAACACTATACTGTAGCTTCACCTAATGTAATGTCTTCTTCTCTGAAGTAAAAGAAAAGATGCGAGATTCCGTTGAATTTTATTTATGTGGTTTTTGGTGGTTTCTCAATCCAAGAAGCACAGCCATGATTAAAATGTTGACAGTTAGATATTATTAATATTTCTAGTCTTTGAAGCAGAAGACAAGGAAAGAGTGAACCAAAATGAGTGCCACAAAATTGGGAAAAAAAAAACTCCTGCCCTTCCTCCTCCCCATGTCTACATTGTTTGTCCCCGTGATTTATTCTGCCCTGTTTATTTTCAGGCCCGTGTTGAGGAGCTGGAAGAGGAGCTGGAGGCCGAAAGAACCATGAGAGCCAAGGTGGGTGATGTCATGGACTTTATGTATCTTTTGAATATGAAGTAATTAGAGCAAATGATCTGTAAGTTGACATTTCTTTAAAAGTGGGTAACTGTATATTCACTGCCCTGCAAGCCAAACTTCCTCCAATGATATTTATGTAGCAGTAGAACCTCTTTCTGTAATAGATATCACATAAAACCAGAAATATTTTTGGTTTTATGTCACATTAGAAAAACCTTGCCAAATGTCTCACTAATGAGTTGAACTGTTCGGTACAGCATTGGGCCACGCTGACAAGAAAGGCCCCAGTCCATCATCAGTCTGCTCTAAGCCAGCTGCTATCAACAGAGGTAATGGTAGAGGAAAAATTAATTCTGTCTGTTTTTTTCTGCTATTGGAAGTTTGTTCCTGTAGCCCTGCAATTTTTTTTCCCCTTCAGGTGCTTAGACACTTCTCTTTTGAAAGCCGCGATCGAATCTGCCTCCGCTCGAATCTCGAGCAGTGCATTCCAGATCCCACCCACTCACTGAGGAAATGAAGCTTTTCCTCATGCTGCCTTTGGTTGTTTTGTCAATCACTTTAAGCCTGTGTGCTCTGTGATGAGGAAGGCAAATGGTTTTCGACCCTTCTGCCAATTGGAACAATTGCCGTCTGTTGAGACCCCTCGTGATTTTGAATACCTGTATCAAATCTTCTCTCAACCTTCTCTTCTGCAAGGGAAATAATGCCAGGCTCTCCAATCTATCCAAGTAATTGATGTGCTTCATCCCTGGAACCACTCTAAATTAACAATCTTCCCACTCCAAAGATTTGAACAAGTAATCCAGATTAACACCGATGCAGTTCTGAAGGAATACTGCACTGTTGTCAGCGCTGACCTTTGGAGGAGATGTTAAACCAAAGTTCTGTCTGCCCTGACAGATGGACATAAAAGATCCCAGGCACTATTCAACTAAGAGTTGGCAGTTCTCCCCAATTTCCTAGCTAATATTTATCCCTTCATCAAAAAAATCAACATCAAAACAGATTATATGGTCATTATCTGTCTGTCATTTCTGGGACCTTGCTATGTGCAAATTGGCTGCAATTTTTCCAATACTACAAGAGTAACTGCACATCAAAAGCAGTACTTACTTGGCTGTAATGCGCTTTGGGATATCCTGAGGTTGTGAAAGGCATATAAATAGAAGATCTTTCTTTCTATTAGGGCAGTGCTAGCCACTACATTGTTGCATCCCTTGCGTTGTTCTAACCTGAATTACTGTGACTGGAGGATTTTTCATGTCCTTGGGCCACACTTGCATGCATATGAAGAAAAGTGAAACCATTGGTTTGTTTTGCAAAAGGTGATCGTTATTTCCCTGCATTACAGGAGTTAACTACATTTCAAAAGTACATAATTGGCTTTGAAGCGCTTTGGGACATCCTGAGGTTGTAAAACATGCTGTATAAATAGCAGTTCTTTCTTTAGCAGCATTTCAGTAGCTAAGACAGGTTTCTGGCCTCTGGCAGCCACTCTGTTGAAGTGCGCCCAGCTGAATTTGGGAATCCAAATTGAAAGCTGTTTAAAGATATGTTTTTACATTTGGAAACGCTTTCACTGGAAGCATTTCCACAATGTCCCTAACACTTCTACTGTTGGGATTTCTTCCTGTATGGCAGAATTTAGAGCACAAATGGGATCACTGAAGCAACCACTTGAGGTCACTCTCACTCAGTTACTCAAATGTCACCTTTGGGACAAAGTCATACGGGCGAATAATGTGCAAAACAGTCCCCGAGGCCTTAGCCAGACTAAAATGGTGGCTCAGGACATCCATCATTGCCACCAGCACCCTGGTTAGGTTGCCACAGTTGCTGATTCACCTCCAGCAAGGCTGGGAGAAATCATCCCTTGCTGGTCTGGGTGGTAGAAGTACTTTTGCCTCCAGGCTGCCTTTGGAGGCAGTGCTGCCATTTAAATCCTGCAGAAGACCAAGCAACTGACCCTTATTACACCAGTCAAGGTTTCTGATAATGAATGAAACAAGCTGCAATCTTATCTGATGATTCCTAATGAAAAGAGATTACATTTACATATAAAGGTGCGAGAAGAATTTTGTTTGATTTATTCGAATTGCATAGAATTTGCAGCACAGAAACAGCCCCAAATAGTTTCTTCCAGTGTTTATGCTCCACACAAGCCTCCTTCCGCCCTACTTCATCCAACCCTGTCAGTGCATCCTTCCATTCCTTTCTCGCTCATGCACTTATTCCCCCTCATAAAATACCGTCGAAAATAAGTGAATGCTTATTGAAGGCAATTCTAACATGACACTTGCATTTAGCATATCAAGCCATCTCAAAGTACTCCACAAGTGAATCCTTTTGGCAGTATATTAACTGTTATGAAAGCAAGATAGCAACGTCTATCATGTCATAAATTTACAGTAAAGAATATGCAAGGCACTTAAAGAATTCCACCATCCATACATTTCTGGTTTTGGAAGGGCTTTGCAGCTGTTGCTTTCGAGATTTGATTGCTATGCACTTGTTAAGCTCCGAAGGTTTGTTTGAATCAAGATTTAACCTGACCTAGGGACATTTTGTGGCATGTTTTATGTAGCAGGGTAGCTCCCACTGTGAGTATCGTTAATATGATGAGGCTGCTGGCCTTGCAGAATTGCACCATTTATATTATAGGGGTGCACCCAGTGCACTGGCAACAATGGAACTGTTGTGCATGCCGGAGATTTGGACAGGGGTAGTCGTTCAAAACTTGCGATTGCTTACTTAAAATCATCACGTGTACAATTGTTCAGAAGCCGCTTTTGTGATGTGAACATTCTGGCTGCAGACCTTCCCAGGTGTTGTGGGGAGGTTTGCAGTTGTCAGAAATGTGGCTTTTATAATCCTGACATGCATGAAAATGCAGCTTGTTTACATCCTCAGGCCTAACCATTGACATTTGGCAGCAGTTTTACTGTGCCTAATGGGGCGTACATATCCTGTCCTGCATCTCCTGGGCCACTGAAGCAACATGGTCTCTATAGCGACACCACCATTGAAAAAATGTTGAACAGCTTATGCCTATGCCCATCACAGTTTAGAAGAATGAGGGCTGATCTTATTGAAACATATAAGATCCTGAGGGGACTTGATAGGGTGGATACCGGAGGATCTTTCCTCTTGTGGGGGAGACTAAAACTAGGGGACACAATTTAAAAATAAGAGGACTCCCTTTTAATACAGAGATGAGGAGAATTTTTTTCTCCCACAGGGTCGTTGGTGTGTTGAATCCGCTTCCTCAGAAAGTAGTAGTGGCTGGTTCATTGAATTTATTCAAGGCAGAGTTAGACAGATTATTGTGAGACAAGGGTTTTGGGGGGCAGACAGAAAAGTGGAGCTGAGACCATAACCAGATCAACCGTTATCTTATTGAATAGTGGAGCAGGCTCAAAGGGCCAAATGGCCTACTCCTGCTCCTATGTTCTTATGGAGGTACAGTAATATGTAATATAAATTAGTCTCTGCTGATGTTTCTGAATGTGCACAATATGAGTTCTTTTGAACTATGGCTGGTTGAATTGTTTCAGTTGTTTATGGAAAAGCAGCAGTTTTGAATCTTAATTCCATTTCTAGCCCTTTATTCACATGACAAGACTCGACAATGTTGGACATCTGCTTTGACAGAAACCAAAAAAATGGACACGTCTCCAAAATATCTTGTTAGGTGTGAAATTCAATCAGATTGAAGTTGATTCATTCTTTAGTAGGCCAAGTGTACCTTGATTCAGTCCTGAAAGCGGAGTTAATTGGAATAGAATTCCTCACTATCTCACTCTGGATCCTTTACCTTTGATTTCTGGTGTGTAGTATCTCCAACACATTCCACAGTTTAATTACAACAATAGATCAGTGCCCCTGACAGAACTGGCCTCTGAAATAGGTTGGGCATAGACAGGAAATATTTATCACCTAACATGCTACTTGAAAAGGTACCCCCGGGCCAGTTGTACCCTGGAGCTAAAATCAAGGCTTCTTTCATGTTGCTCAATTTGTCATGATCCAAGTGATCGTCTTTAATCTGCTGGTGTAGTGCTGAGGTGAGAAGCACAGGTTTTGACAAGAGAGAAATTACCTACGATATATTTGTTACAGTTCTAACAGGTGTTTGCAGAAGGGATGGAATTTCTGTTACTTCTGCCTTATTATTGCCTCAAATTTATGATTGTTTTAAGTAGCAGACTACATTTTTAAAGAACAGTTTCGCCCAAACCTTCTCCTCTTTCCAGTGGGAGATACCGGGCACAACATTACTAGCTTATTGCCAAATCTGAAATCAAGCAGTTCTGCCAAGATGCATTTAGACTGACAGAACCATAATTCAGAGCCAACTTAAAAAGTAAATTATATTGCAAAGTGCCTGAAAATTGCAAGTTTGTTATATTGTGCCAAGAGCCTTCACTGATAGATAAATGTGAAATATATATTCACTGCATACATTCACTTGGTAGGTTTAAGAAGACAGCTCACCCCAACCATTCAAGGGAATTAAGGGTGTGCAACAGACATCCACATCCCATGGAAGTATTAAAAAAAAGTGGGGGGGAAATTCCTTAAACTGGCTACAGTGTTTCTTTTGTCTCCTCTGAAGTTAACACTACAAGCTGTGTATGAGGGCAATGTGCACAACTGCATCGTCTAATAGCATCGCTGAGCTCAGTAACATTGTTTTGCCTTCATATAAGAAAGACTTGCATTTATATAACAATTGTCATGTCCATAAAACATGAAAAAGATCATATACTGTATACATCAAACCTTACTTTCTGCTAATTTAAAATGGACTTTGCTGGACCAAAAACATGGCTGCCACAGGTCACGTGATTTGCAAGTTGGCTACACTTCTGGAAGCTTCCAACTTCCAGTAATTACAGGACAAAGATCAACCCTCATCTTTCTGGACTCTCACACCTATCATTATGTGGGCCCATTACATTCAAGGAAACAAGGGAGCAGCAGCCAGCCTGCCTCCCCAGCCTGGACTTGTATTAGAGAGCCATTGAAACATGTTATACCTGTGGAGACACTAATAGCCAACATCTACCTCCTAAGATGAGCAATAGATTTTGACAGACACAAAAACTGATTGTTCACCTGAAACTGACTCATCAATGGGCAACATCACATGACCTAAGATCCTCTGGCCTTTGAACAGTTTTAATGTTACATTCCTGAACTCCCAGAGCAGTCTGCTGTTAACATCCAGCCTGTCAACATCAAAGCCAGACTCCAGGCTGACAACAAAGTCTGCCTCAAGTCTAAACCCCCTCAAAGCCTGGTTCTCTGCCATCGCCTGTCGAGTGGACCAAGTCTCTGGACACCAACCTCATGTTGCTGTTTAATCACCAATTTTAAAGGAATTTTGTAACCCCTGCTTTCAGCTAGCTGAACTTGCCTGAACTTTAACTACTATGTGAAGGAGCCCTCACTGGACTCTGACATTCATGTAAATTAATATTCATATCTTTGGTTTTATTTTTTGTTTTAAGCTATCCCTCATTGGAAAACTCTTTCTTTCCTATCTCCTTGTATGCTTGTGTGTGGTGTTTGGGGTTGTGACCATCTCCCGGGTTTGAATGTATGAATAAACAATACGTCTAATTTAATCCCAAAGAGAGTTTGCTGCGAGTCACCTTAAAATTGACTTCATAAACAGAGGGTTTGGGGAAACATGCCATAGCCTATTTCAAAAATTAAAACAGCTCTGCTTATAGGATGGCATAAAGGAGTTGAGTTTTCCTCTCTCCCCTGGCCCTAGCACAATTTTCCCAAAGAACTGTACAACCTATACAGTACTCGTGAGAAGTACAGCCCCTACTGTAATGTAGGAATTATACACAGCAATGTCCCACAAAAGAAAAGCAATGGGATGATGACCACACAAACTGCTTTTGGTGGTTTGGTTGATGGATAAATATTTGTCAGGACACCAGGGATAACTCCCTTGCTGTTCTTTGAATGAGTCTCCTGCATCTACCTGAGCTATACACAGCAAGACCTGGACAATATTCAGGCTTGGGCTGCTAAGTGGCAAGCAACATTCGCACCACATGTGCCAGGCAATGACCATCCCCAACAAGAGAAAATCTAACCAGCTCCCCTTGACATTCAATGGATTACCATCACTGAATCCCCCTCTATCAACATCCTGGGGGTTACCATTAACCAGAAACTGAACTGGACTAGCCATATAAATACTTTGGTTACAAGAGCAGGTCAGAGGCTAGGAAATTCTGCAGAGAATAACTCACCTCCTGACTCCCCAAAACCTGTCCACAATCTACCAGGCACATGTCAGGATGATGGAATACGTGGATGAGTGCAGCTCCAACAACACTCAAGAAGCTTGACACCATCCAGGACAAAGCAGCCCGATTGATTGGCACCCCATCCCCCATCTTAAACATTCACTCCCACCACCACCGATGCAGAGTAGCAGCAGTGTGCACCATCTACAAGATGCACTGCAGCAACTCACAAAGACTCCTTCGACAGCACCTTCCAAACCCGTGACCTCTACCACCTAGGAGGACAAGGGCGGCAGGAGTATGGGAACACCACCACCTTTCAGTTCCCCTCCATACCACACACCATCCTGACGTGGAACTATATCGTCGTTCCTTCAGTGTTGCTAGGTCAAAATCCTGGAACTCCCTAACAGCACTATGGGTGTATCTACGTACATGGACTGCAGCAGTCAAGAAGGCAGCTCACCTCTACGTTCTTGAGTGCAGTTAGGGATGGGCAACAAATGCTGGCCTAGCCAACAATGCTCACATCCTGTGATAGAATAAATTTTTTTAAAGTTTCCACCTTGGATCCCATTCCAGTCTATGGTTATGGGGCTACTTTGAATAATTTTAAACATAGAAGATCAGGGGGTTATCTCGTTGAGGTCTTTACAACGATTAAAAGATTTGATAGGGTGAATAAAGAGAAGCTATTTCCTCTGGTGTGGAGGTTCAGAACAAGGGCTACAGCTTTAACATAGAGTTAAGTCATTCAGGGGTGATGTCAGGAAGCACTTCTTTATACAAAGGATAGTGGAAATCTGGACTGCTTTCTCACAAAAGTCCTGTGAGGCTTGGAGTCGATGAAAAAATTCAAAATTAAGATTGATTGATTTTTATTAGACTAGGTTAGAGCAAAGAGGGGTTTTGGAGTTAAGATACAGAGCCGCCGCGATCTAATTGAATGTTTGAACAGGCTTGTAGGAATGAAGGGCCTACTGTTGTTCTTATGTTTAGTCACTTAGGGAAAAGTGGAAATTGCTATTAGGAGTTAGAGTTATCAGCCACCCTAACATTACCAAAACTATGCAGTATTTTAAAGCAAGCCCATGTGTAACTGTCTCTTCAGTGCTCCCATTTATAGACTTAAAAGGGTTCTCCGGTACTCTGCTGACACGTCTGGAGTATTTGTCAAAATGATTTGTGTCTAAGGGAAGCAAATATCTGAAACTCTGAGCAGGCAAGCCATTAGCTAACTGATAGTGCCACACTTTGTTCACAGCAAGAAAAGTGAGACTACATCTGACAAGTTCAAGCATCACACTACATGAGAAGTACCTTCCACCTTGTGTGGCTTCTGGCAAGAACTGACAGATGCTTAGAAACAAGCTAGGTGGCATACCAGCAGCAAGCACTACTGCTCCAATCTGAATGCAAAGAGAAATCAGCGCATTAGGGCTGTTTTCCGAATCTGACCTGGATCCCAGGGCTGTTCCTTCTCCTGTGTGAGACATTGCCAGAAGACACCAATCAGTAGTATGTGGTCTATTGAATGGAGAGATAAGATAAGTGTAGTCATCAAAATTCATTCAACGACAAAGTACTCCAGGTCCAATTTTCCCATTCTTTTCCCATAGTTCTGCCTTTACTGATGGTGACGTAGTTCTTCGAGTGTCAGTTCTTAGATGCGCCTTTCTCTGTAGCTGGCGGTGCGAGATTGTCATGTTTCCTGTCTGATGCTATATCCTCTCGGGCTGAGCTTGGGGGCTGGGGGATAATTTTTGCCATGGGCAATAGTGTTAAATTTGGGTAAAAGTGAGTCACTTTACACAATTGCACAAGGTCAAAATCTATCCAAGTGCACAATGCCTCTGCTGTCTGACTGGTGAAACAAGTTGGCAGGGAGTGAAATTGGATTTCAATGGTGGTGTGAAGCATGTGATAGTGAAGGGGCATTCTGTTTAACACCTCCCCCAATTTTCTTTGCCGTCAGTGTAAAACGAGCGTAAAAAGTGGTTCCCCATTTTCTAAACCCAGTTTTGCACTCAACGGGCTGAGTTTTACATCCCACGGTCAGGCGGGCGCGCACCCGGCCCGATCGAGCGTAAAACCATGTGAGAAGACGTTGGGCGAGCATCCCAATGTCATCACACTTTCGCTCGCTATTTCACTCAGCGGGAGCATGCCTGCCAACAACTAAGAAGGCAATTAAGCCCATTAGCAGCGTCATTGTCTCCGATTTTTCGTGGCCCGTCTAACATTATGGTTGGCGGACGGGCAAGTTAGCCAGGTGGCCTTTGCATTTTTCATCAAACCTCATCCAAGAGCAGGATGAAATTTCCATTATGAAATAAAATAAAAATAAATATCAGCGGGCAGCGGTTTTATCAGTTATATTTTCCGGTGATTGATTGTGATGCATGGACATTTTTCCCCAGCTTATAATTCCTTTATTTGATGAATTTTCAGGCCTGCAGCCCCCTAAGGCAGCTGTCTGCCCTCAGGGAGCTTTCTCGCAGAGCTCACCCACGCCCACAGTAACATCATCGCACCCCCCACCTCACACCCCCGTCCCTGCCCCCACACCAACAGTGCTGAGCATTTCAGCGCACGTTTCACGTTGACTGGCCGTTCATGGGCCGGCCAGCGTGATGTTGCGACTGGGGGCCAATCACCATAGGCGGTCCATTTCCCGACTCGTCCCTGGCCTGCTGATCGGGCGCGCCCGCCAAAGGTAAAATTCAGGCTAATATTTCCCTTAATCAGCTGCACCCCGTAATGTAAGCAAGGACAGGTTCCAGGAACCAGCACTGAAACGTAGCTCCATTATTTTCTGGTGGAGCTAAGAGAGGCAGTTTTATTGATGTAAACACAAGGTGCTGGTCTGCAGTATTTGGCTAAAGGGTTTCTCTACGAAAGTAGAACCCAAATCAGCTAAAGAGGCTCACTTCAGGGTGTGAGCATTTAAATAGGACAAAGGCATGTGGAACTTGGTCTCCTGAAACAAGGATCAGCATGTAGTGGGAGTACAACAACAACACCTTGTATTTATATTACACCTTTTAAAGTGATGAAATGCCCAACGCGATTCCCAGGAGCGTTATAAAACAAAGTATGACACCGAGGTGATAGCAGTTCAGGTGACCAAATGTTTGATCAAAGTAGGTTTGGGAGTGTCTTAAAAGAGGATAGTGAGGTAGAGAGACGGAGAAGCGTGGGGAGGGAATTCAAGAGTTTTGGGGCCTAGGCAATTGAAGGCACATCCACCAATGTTGTGCTGGAGTGATTAAAATCGAGGAGGCAGGAGAGGCCAGAACTAGACGAGCACAGATATCTTGGAGGATTGTGGGGCTGGAGGAGAATTCAGAGATGGGGAGGGGTGAGGCTATGGAGGGATTGAAAACAAGGATGAGAATTTTAGAATCAAGATGTTACTTGACCGGGGGCCTATGTAGGTCAGCGAGCACAAGGTGATAGGGGACTGGACTTGCTGTGAGTTAAGATGCGGGCAGCAGAGTTTTTGATGACCTCAAGTTCACAGGTGGTAGAATGTGGGAGAGCAGCCAGGAGTGCTTTGGAACAGTCAAGTCTAGAGTAATGAAAGCATGAATGAGGGTTTCAGCAGCAAATGAACTGAGTTGGGTGATGTTATGGAAGTGGAAATAGGTAGTCTTGGTGATGGCACGAATATGAGGCCAGAAGCTCATCTTGGTATTAAATGTGATTGCAACCAAGGTTGCAAACAGACGGGTTTACTCTCAGTGTTGTCAGAGAGAGGGATGGTGTTGGTAGCTAGGGAACCGAGTTTGTAATGGAAACTGAAGACAGTGGCTTCAGTCTTCTAGATGTTGAAAAGTGAAAAAAATAGGAGGACCCTTATAAAGTAATTAATTGATTTTTCTCAGTTGCATCAATTGCCTAATTTGTGATTTGAGGAATGTACACTGTACCCCATGGTAGGCATTGGACATTTATAAGTTCTCCTAAAAACTCACATAAAAAGAAAAGATTTGTAATTATAAAGCGTCTTTCACAACTTTGGGATGTCCCAAAGAAAATGGAAAATGTTGTTGTTTTCTCTGCCAGTCACTGTTTAGTTGTACCTATTACTTGTATGCAGTCATTATTCCTTGGGATGCAGCTGTGGTGTTAATTTAATCCCTACTTCTTCAGAGCTCAAGATTCATCCACTGCAGGGTGCCCAGTGTGCCCCTCCCCACCCCCAACCTGACATTGTTGTCATCTTGTGCAAACCCAACCAATGAGTGTTGGCAAGGGCGTTCAGCTCTTGGAAGGCATCAAAGTGGAGACTGCATCTTCCATTATGGGTGACTGGTCAATAGTCAGGACCAAAACACAAACCGAGATTTTCTCCCTTGTCAGCCAGGAGCACTGAAGCCAGTAGTACCACCCCAAATGCCATCCTGGAAGAACAGCAACCAACTTTGTCCAGATGTATGATTGATTCTGAGACCCCCCGGTCTGAAAGGCTTAGCAGCTCACCGTGTGGTACATTAACTCACTGAGCAATCTGGGGAACTGATTAATGTTACTAGAGCGAGGCCAGGATTTGTTCTGGCATGTATTTCTTCTTGCTGAAAATAGTTAAGCAATCTAATTGAATTCCCTAAAATTTATGAGTTCTTTTTCAAAACAATACATTTAGTAAGTTAGCCTGGGGGAACGTCAGAAAGTGTTCTGTTTCGGCAATTATTCACCCAGCAACAAAATCTCATTCATCAGATAATTGGAGCATAAAGTGTTAGCTAGTGTCTGATCACGACTTAGGAGGTAAGTTTCTAAGTGTTCATTGGTGGTGAGGAATCTTGAGATCTTTTCCCTCCCTCCTACCCACCTCTATACATCAAATGATTACAAAGGCGCAATGTCCTCCATTTTCTAATATTTGGGATGGTAATGTTCCTCATTGCCACTGGGAGGTTGGGAGTCTGGAGATTGGGGCTCATGCATCAAGAGCGGGGGAGATCAGGGACTGGGATATTGGGGGTCAGGATGGAGCGGGCTGGGAAATCTGAGGGAGGTCAGGGGCTAGGAGATCGGAGTTCGGGGATTGGGGGTGCTGCTAAATCGAGGTCATAGATCAGGGACAGGGGAAGTTGTGGTCTCACCAATGCCCCGTATAACTGAAGTATAACATCCTTACTTTTATGTTTAATTGTAAATCCTCTTGTAATAAAGGATAGCATTCCATTAGCGTTCTTAATTACTGGCTGTACCTGTATACTATTTTTTGTGACTCATGCACTAGAACACCTAGATCCCTCTACGCTGTGGAATTCTGTAGCAGTTCTCCATTTAAGCAGTACTTTGCTTTTTTTATTCTCCCTGCCAAAGTGAACAACTTCTCATTTTCCTACATTATACTCCATCTGCCAGATTTTTGTCCTCTCACTCACCCTATCTATATCTGCAACTTCCTTATGACCTCTTCACAACGTACTTTTCTACCTATCTTTGTGTGGTCTACAAATTTAGCTATCATGCCTTCACTCCCCCTCATCTAAGTCATTGATATAAATTGTAAAAAGTTGAGGCCCCAGTACAGGCCCCTGCAGGAGTCCACGCGTCACATCCTGCCAATCAGAAAAAGACCCATTTATGCATACTCTCTGTTTTCTGCCAGCCAGCCAATCTTCTATCTATCCCTATACCATGAGCTTTTATTTTCCGCAATGACCTTTGGTTCATGGATTTTGTAAAAATGTCCGTTAAGTTTCAGCAAGATCCTCATACTGACTGTGATGAAGTTACACTGTACACTTCTGAGCTGCTGTGAAGTGGGATTCAGTGCGCAGCTACACAAGTGTCAGTATAATTCCAGGATCAGACCCCAACCTAACTGCAAAGGAGAGGTCTTTGGGAGAAGCCATTCCTTGGTGCTTGGGGTTTAGCCCTAGAGTGGCAGTTAGTCAGGTTTGAACATGCCCTAGTGGCCCATTCAACCTGCTGAGGTACATTGTAAACCTAAACAAAGTTTATTTGTAAAATTTTGAGAAGGTGGACACATGTACCTGAGGTCCAAAGATGATTCAGACTGTAGCAGCTGGCGCTGGAGTTCTAGACATGACAGGACCAGAGATCTCATCTGGTCCTTTACCCCTTCATCACTCCTTTACCCCCTTACTCGCCTAATTCCCTATTATCTCACCTCACCTGCCCATACCTTCCATATTCCACCTCATCCTCCCATAATCCCCATATCCTTACGCATCCCCCCCCCCGCCCCTTTACCCTCCCATATCCCCAGTGTCTGCTATAAACCAAACTCTCGAATTCTACAATAACATTGAGTCTTTGTGAAGCTCATAATTCTGTCAAAATAAACAAGCATTACTTGGATATGGATTTAACAGCATTACTTGGATATGGATTTAACAGCTTAACAATTTATAAATCTGCTAAAATGAACAAACTTCAATTCCCCTTGACAGCTTTGTCAATAACCCTTGCTATGAAAAATCCGTTAGTGGGTTTGGAAGTGAGACAAACGTTCATAATCAGGTTCTACTGAACAACTGTGCCAACATACCCTCCTGAGCTGAATCCACTAATGCCTTTGAATGCAACCAGAAGCTCAGCCATCTGTCAAAGCCAAACAGATGATTGAGCTGAACTTCAAGGAAAAAAATCAAAACAATCGGCACATTTCACACCATCATACCCAGACTTCAATTTTATACAATGCACAATATCACTTCATCCAGTGAACAATGCACTCTAATGCTTCTGAAGGCTTTTCCACCTTCCTAATGTTGTTCATTCCCTTGACAGCTTGCCAAATGTCAGAAGTGACAACCTGGCAACCACAGCATTTAGCAGTCACTTACTTTTTCAAAACAAAGCCCTCTCATCACTGAATTAAAAACATACGACTTATGTTACAGCATTTCATTATGACATGTGAAGTTGGGAGCATCTTTGTACTTGCCTTTCATATGGTGCCTGACTCCACATGGCTTATGACACCTCTGTGCTGGTGTGAATCATGTTGCCTTCCCAAACATGCCCAACTCCACCAAAATTGCCCGAAGGTCAGAAATTCCCACTTCCGCAATGGTGCCAGCAATGCAGGATGTCAACATGTGGGCTCATGACCCCCTGACCCCCCCCCCCCCCCCTCCCCCACCCCAATCCCATGCCTCTGAAAATGGACAATGTTGAGAATGGGGGGGTGGGGATCCCAGATGGGGTTCTGCCCGCATTTTTTAAGTCTGCCTGATGCACTTTGGACTAATGTTGGGACAGGAAAATCCAGCCAAAAGCACGGTATCATAGGAAGGGCTCAGTGACATTGTACCCATTGTACTTATTGTCACTGTGATATTGATCTTGTCTTGTCTTCTGTCACCCCATCTTTCCTCTCCACAAATAAGTAGAGGATATATTCTCTCCAGTGTTCCAGGAACCCAAACAGTCCTCAACAATTAAATGGCCTCCTGCATTACAAGGCCCTGTGCACAATCAATGCACAAGATGTCACATAGCTCAGATTCACCTGCTTAAATCAGTCATTTTAATGGTGTTCGATTTTATTCAGTTACTGTGTTAAATGCTATCACAATAAATTTTTTATGCTAGTGGAATAAAGTAGCTGGGGTTTAAGAAAATTAATTCCCTGATTAGGAGCTGAATGGTGTATAACAGGCCACATGCTATTGAATTCCTGACCGGCTCCCCTTCAAAGTATGATTCGGTAATCAGGCCACATCTGAATTTTCAACACCCGCGGCTTTGCTGTAATTTAACATAATCCTCACTTTATGGAAATTAAATCTCATCACCTCGTGTCTGGCTCTCAATCACATGCACCTCCTTGCCTCCCTTAGTCCTCTATCCTACAACTGACAGGCAGATTAAATCTAATCTTCCCATCAACTATTCACCAATTTCAGATCCACATGCATCAAGTCTTTTCGTCCCTGGTGTCTGGGCCCTTCCTCCTTAACCTGAGCTTTTCAACTTGAGAATGTCTGGCTGGCCCGCTGCATCCCCACGGCTGGGCTGGAAAATCACAGCCAAAGAAGCATCTCTTCACAAGTGCCCAGAAAAGCCCTGACCTATGAACCCTGAGTAAATCAAATGTGGTATTGAAACTAAAAATTTCAGCGTGTTAGTGTTTGCAGTTTAGGTCTCCATATTTAAAGATGGATACACTTGCATTGGAGGTGGTACAGTGAAGTTTAACTAACTTGGTCTCTAGGATGAGGGGGTTGTCCTATGATGCGAGGCTGAGTAAATTGGGCCTGTACTCTGGAGTTTAGAATAATGAGAGGCGATCACATTGAAACATACAAGATTCTGAAGGGGCTTGATAGAGTAGGCACTGAGAGATTGTTTCCGCTGGTTGGGGAATCTAAAACAGGGGGCCACAGTCTCAGGATAAGGGGCCGATCGTTTAGGACTGAGATGTGGAGAAATAATTTCAATCAAAGGATTGAAAATTGTTGGAATTCTGTACCCCAGAGAGTTGTGGATGCTCCATCATTGAATGCATTTAAGGATGGGATAGACAAATTTTTGGTCTCTCAGGGAATCAAGGGATATAGGGAGTGGGCAGGGAAAGTGGAGTTGAAGCCCAAGATCAGCCATGATTATATTGAGTGGTGGAGCAGGCTCAATGGGCCGGCTGGCCTACTCCTGCTCCTATTTCTTGTGTTTTTATGAAATATACTTCCCATGTTCACAGGTTGAGAAACAACGAGCTGATCTTACCAGAGAACTAGAGGATCTGACTGATAAACTGGAGGAAGCAGGCGGAGCAACTGCATCCCAGGTAGTAATTCAGTGTTACTTTTCATTAGCTGCTCACTGTATTATTTAATGATTTTTATTCAACAGGGCATACTCAGATACATGAACTTAGAGAAACCTTTCCCAGACATTGTGAGGGAAAAATTACTAGACAGAGTCATCTTAAACATGCTGACGTAGATTTGCATTGTTGAGTTTTGCTTGCAAAATTGTAGACAGTTTCTCTTCAAATAGATTCATGAATTTTCTAGAAGAGACATCTTTGTGCTGTTTACCAAGTTGCTGATATGGACAAAACCTCCGCTTATTTAATATACCATGGCTCCCAATGTACTGGTTCTCTCATTATCAGAAAAAAAAAATACAAAAATCCCTCTTTGTAATCCGTTCCCTCACAATAATCATCTTCGCATATGCTTCCTGAAAGCCAATGTTATTCACTGAAATGTCGCATTCTTCTCAAAAATTGGAATAACTTCTTAGGGTCAAAGGTAAAGGAATGTTGTGGTGCGTTGAATGAACTAAAACACCTGACTACATTTCTGCCCTTCTCACTGATCCTCGCTGGCCAATCTGTTTTCCTGTTGGGAATAGAAAGCATTCAGTAAACTTTTCTTCTAGTAAAAAGCTCAGAGTGGGCCAAACAAAATTCTTTCAGTTTGTAGTTAATCAGTAGTTCTCATGTCTACAGATTTGCATTCTTGTCGGTAATGTTTCACTAAAATCCCAGGGGGTTGAATCAGTAAATGCACCCAAGCATTTGGTACCAAATCGTACTGACATGAAGGGTCCCTGGTTCATTCCTTGATCTTGTGATTGAATTGGTTGATTCCATTCAGTGTATCGCCCTCAGTGCCCTGGGGCAGGGAAGAAGGGACAACTCACCCCAAGTTCTTGGTGTTATCTCTGCTGAAAGGTGGACATGACTGGTTCAGCTGTAATCCATGATCAGGTAGTCTCCAGACATTCCCTGTCTGGGTATGAAGACTGGCAACAGGGTCATGGGGCTGGGGCACTTATGGAACCAACCTGCCCCAACTTCTATTCCCATCAAGGATCTACACCTTCAGGAGAGAGGAGGAGGAAATTGTATGAGGGGGATAGGGGATGGAGGTGCAGGGTAGAGGATCCTTATAGAAAAGTAAGGATTAGTATGGAAATTGACACAATCCTAAAAATAGGGGAATGGGTGGGGCCCGCTATTTTGTTTGTGCCTTGTCTGTCGAAATTCCAGATGGACTGAGTTTGAGACACTTTGTGCAGGTTCCAGTAATCTAGTGGGAGTGGAGGTGACATTGTAACTTAAGTTTAAAAAGATTCCCACCCGTTTCATTGGATAGAAATTTAAGTAATTTTAAGTTGCAATTTTTTTTATTATTGCTTTGGTATCTGGATAATGAGAAATAATAATGCAATATAACAGGGAAGGAAAGAGTTGTTTCTGTGGTCTCCCGAAGTGATATTACTCCCGTCTTCAATTTTGGCAATAATGTTAAATGGAGAATAGAAAATTGGCAGATGTTTTGTATCCCACTCAATATTTTATTTCCACTGAAGTAAAAAGGGTTTTGATGAAGTAGACAGGGAGAGACATTTTCCATTGACAGGCAGATCAGTAACCAGAGGACACACATTTAAGATAATTGGCAGGAGAGCCAGAGGTTAGATAGGGAGAATTTCTTTTCAACACAGCGAGTTGATCTGGAATGCACTGGCTGAAAGGGTGTTGGAAGCAGATTCAATACTACTTTTCAAAGGGGAATTCAATATATAATTGAAAAGGAAAATTTGCAGGGCAAGTGGGAAATGCAGCAGAGTGGGACTAATTGGATGGTCTTTCGAAGAGCATGCACAGGCTCAATGGACAGAATGGCCTCCTTCTGTGAGATATAGCATCTGAGTCTATAACAGGAGGCCCTGCAAATATGGAGCGACAGACCTGTACAGATGCAAATTGATTTACACCGCTTGTGCAGGAGCAGAAACTGTTGCATAGCATTCCCGCCCAATGCGTTAGGTTAAAATTAGCCCCAAAGATCACTGCAAGTAAAAAAAAAACAAGAGATTTGTGAACTAGGCTGGTGACTCACTAATAGTTAGTTTGCGCTATTGCACAAAGTCAAAATCTATCCTGTTGAATCCTCTGATGACCAGCACTGTTGGAAAACTGGTCCATGGCCTGTCTCCCTCTTGTAACAACAGCTTGCATTTATATGGTGCTTTTAAGGTGGCAAAGAATGCCAAGGTGCTTAACATGAGCATCATCAAACAACAGAATATTTAACAACGATTTTAAGAGTCTTTGCAAGCGCCAAGAGTGAGTCATGTTGCACCGTTTTACACTTGCTGATCCTATCTATGCACTTTAACACAATCCTGAGCTGCAGCCTGAATCTTATCACGCACTGCTGAAAAAAGAACGTTTGTCAAACGGGAAGGTCGTAAAGACAGCACCACTTCGAAGGGCCAGCCGTGATTCCTCACATTTAGTTTTTTTTTTTAAAATCTTTCCCTTGGAGATCGAGATGAATAAGAAGAGGGAGTCAGAGCTGCTGCGACTGAGGCGAGAGCTGGAGGAAGCCACCTTACAGTCGGAGTCCGCGGCTGCAGCCCTTCGCAAGAAGCACGGGGATACCGTGGTGGAAATAACCGAGCAGTATGAGAACCTGCAGAGGATACGGTTGAAAACGGAGAAGGAAAAGCAAAGCATGAAACTGGAATTAGATAACATGACCCTCACCATCGACAGCCTCCAAAAAGCCAAGGTACTGCAGTTGCTCATTTAAAATTGATCGTAACTCCAAATATATGTATATATATTTCTTTCTGGTTGTAAACTTTATATCTGGCCTGTGCTAAGCATTCCAAATTAGCCAAGGTTTTTATTCTCCCAGACTGAACGCTGACACTACTGTTTCAACCAATGAGGTAGAGGTGGGGTAAAACTTGCAGCATCACTCAGCAAACAGAGTCTATTTAAACAGAATCCCTGCAAACTGTGGCAGAGCCTGTTAAAAGCAGGATCATTTCCCCAGAAAAATGCAGTAAGTGGAGGATAGTTTCATAATATAAATTAGGTGCATAAAGTCAACCCCAGTCACTACAGCAGCATGGGCTCAAGATGTGATTGGCAGGGGAACTGGCCAATCATCTCCATTCGTGCCAGGACTTGTGGTGCACCTATACGCAGTCTTATTAATTTATACGTAATGATGAATAGCTGAAAGAACAAAGGAGCACAGTCTTAAAATTAGAGCTAAGCCATTCAGGAGTCAAGCCAGGAATGTCTTTTCCACACATTGGGCAGTGGAAGTTGCTCCTTCTAAGTTACAGATATTGGCACGAATGTTCGTGTGGGCCTCAGGAAATCCCCACCTGCGCACTTTCCTGCCTTCAAAAATGTACACCTGACCCACGTGTGACTTTGCCTCGGATTTTTGTCTTTCCACACAGGGTTTGGGTTGGCAGTGCATTTTACAAACTGCGATGGAGAGCAGGAGCGGGGTGGGTGCGGAGGTGGGCTGGTTAGAATGCCCGCCTTTGTTCTCAGAGGCAGCAGCCCAGCCCCCAGCATCATTTAAAAGGCCCCCCCTAAACCTCACGCCTCACCCCCTCAATTTGAAAGAGTATGTTTCCCCCCCCCAGCTTTAACATTTTTCACCTCAGTGACAAATTCACCCAAAATATCAATTTAGCTATCTTTGCTTTACCTTCATTCCTCTCTCAAATATCATGTGACATATACGTGTATGACGGTATCGGCCACTAAAGCTGCCGCATGCTAAATTCTAGCTGGTCTGAGGCTCTCTGTGTTGCACTATGACCAGGTGGCCAATGATGCACAGATCCGCAAGCTGGAAGACTTGCTGTCGGAAGCCACTTCCAGGAACGAAGAGATGCAGCGGTCGCTCACCGAGCAGAGCCTTGGCAAAACAAGACTAACAGGTATGGGGGGAAGGAAAGTATTACAAGGTTCGTTCTATTTGGGCCGTGTTCAGAGGACACATTAGTAATCTGTGCTTTTTGCTGTGGCATATTATACAAACATACAAAAAGTGATGGTCTATCCAACTTGCATACCATTTTCATACCCTGTGTAGCACAATACATACATTCTCTACCCCACCTGAAACCAGCTGATCTCCTGGGAGCAGTGCGAAAAACCCAAATAAAAACCCCAGGTCAAGTTAGGGAAAAAAATTCTGGGGAATTCCTCTCTGCCCTGTGTAGGCAATCAAACCTAGTACAGGGAATAGGAAAGCTGTGCAGGCATTAGAGAGACTGCAGAAAAGATTCACGAGAATGGTTCTTGGGATAGGGAATTTCGGTTACGTAGATAGATTGGAGAAGTTGGGACTGTTTCCCTTGGAGAAGAGATGGTTGAGAGGAGATTTGATAGAGGTATTCAAAATCATGTGAGGGATGGACAGGACAGAGTAGATAGGGGAAAGCTGTTCCCAGTTGGCGGAAGGATTGATATTAAGAGGGCATTAAGGTAACTGGCAAAAGAAGCAATGAAGAGGTGAGCGGAAACCTTTTCACGAAGCGAGTGGTGAGGATCTGGAATGCACTGCCTGAGAGTGTGTTGCAGGCAGGTTCAATCACAGCATTCAAGAGAGAATTGGATTATTATCTGAAAAGGAAGAATGTACAGGGCGACGGGGAGAATGCAGGGGAGTGGCATTCCATAAATTGCTCAGAGAGCTGGTGTATACACGATGGGCTGAATGGTCACTTTGTGTGCTGTTATAATTCTGTGATGCTGTGAATTCCCTCCAGCACTGACCTCTTGTAAGAGAGAGTGACGTCCACCTCTGCCAAAAACAGGTCGCGCTCTTGCTTGATTACGCCTGTTAAACATTTTGGGGTTGAGTTGCCACTTTGGGCATGTTCAGGACGGTGCGACAAAATGCGCTTGAATTTGCTCCGATTAAGTTACAGTTCCAGTTCCCAATAAAAATAATTTGCATAAACACGAAAGTAAAATTTTGTGTTAACCAGTGCAATCAGACACAGTAGAATATAATCATTTCTTTCCGTCTCTTTGGGCGGAATTTTCTGTGCCCGCTGGCATGCTTGGTGGCATGAGTGGACAATATGGTTTCAAGGCCAAAATTCGATTTTAGAACATCGTGAAACCGGTTTGCAGTCATCCACTCTGCCCGTCAATGGCCTTACCCACCATCGCACGTCAGGAACCTCATTGTCATACATCCGCAAATTATTATCAAGCCAGCCCGCCAGGCTCATCCCGCCACCCACGTCGGCGGGAAAACACGCCCGTGCAGAACACGCCTCGACAAGTGTGACGTGCAGAAGTCGGGACTTAACCGCCAGGGCCTTGCTCACATTGTGGACATCCGAGGAGCAGAAGGTGCTGGAGCCCAACAGCAGTGTCACACTGGAGGAACGTCCATGGCATGCTGGGTGGATTCTCGTGGACATGGCTCTGCTGCGAAGCAGCTCACGGAAGTTGGAAAGTCATTGTTGATGCTCACAACAGATGATGGTTGAGGCAGTGGGAGAGGAAGGCCCAGGATCAATTGGGAGAGGAAGAGGTTTCGGGGGAGGGGAGAGTGAGGTTGGGAGGGGAGGAATGAAGGTATTGGGGGGGGGTGACGTTGGGAGGGGGGAACGATGGTGTCGGGGGGTGGTGAGGTTTGGAGCAGGGGAATGAAGGTGTGGTGGGGGTGCGGAAGCGAATACGGCGAAGAGGGGGAAATGAGGGAGAAGGTGGCAACTGGAGAGGTAGGTGTAAGGGAAGGAACTTGGAGGTGGGGGGGTGGAAGGACTGTGGGGAGAAGAAGGAGTCTGTTGGAGGAAGGAGTGCAGAAAGGGGAGGGAGTCCAGTGGGAGGAAAGAGCGCAGAGAGGGGAGGGAGTTTAGGGGGAGGAAGGGGTAAGGGTAGTGGAAAGAGTTGGGAAGGGGGAAATGAATAAAGCTAGAGGAAGAAGTAAGAGTTTCTGAGGGAGCCAGGAACGGGGAAGTAGTAAGGCTGGAGGAAGAAGTAAAGCTGGAGGAAGGAGTCGGGATGGGGGAAAGGACTAAGGATGGTGGAAGAAGTAAGAGTCTCTGAAGGAGTCAGGAAGGGGGAGGGACTAAGCGCAGGGTGGGGTGTAGTCCTGGGGTTGGGAGGATAAGGGGGGAGGGAGCTGGATGGGGAAAGGAGAGGGGGGGGGGGCAGATGTCCAGGTGAACGTGCAAGGGAGGGGTCTAGTGGGTCCATGACTTACCTGGGGAGTGAACTGAGGATGGGCGTGGTATGAGGTAATGGTAAGAATGACCGAGGGCAGAGTGAGATGGTAGGGTTGGAGGGTGAGGGTTCGACGATGGATGGGGGTGGAATTTTCGGGAAGGAAGGGAACCAGCACGTTCACCATGACATCCCCAAAGGAAAAGGGTTGTGGCTGGTAGGTCACGGAGGGGAGCTGGAAGGTGATACCGGGGTAGTTTCATCGGTGTACACGAGTCAGTTTTGTGAAAAATGAAATATTTTTTGGCATGGAAAAGCTTTTAAGACAATTAGTGTCCATGGATTTAAGAAAATGAGTACAATTTAAAGAACCTTCCTGAACCAACACAATGGACAGAATCTCTCAACTGTGGCTGGATCTATGTATGATTCTTGGACCGAGCCAGATCCAGGTGAACTGAACCTTGAACAAGCATAAACAATCGCAGTAAACAAGATCACAAGTGGTTTTAGATGTAACTCACTTGTCATTTGCACTGATCTTATAAGTCTAAACAAACAGAAACTATCTCACTATCCTCAACAAATAGAATAGCATTGGTGGCATCTCGGTGAGGTGAGAGTGACTGCCCTTGACATTCAAGCAGCATTTGACCGAGTGTGGCATCAAGGAGCTCTAGCAAAATCAAAGTAATTGTGAATCAGAGCGAATCTCCCCACTGGTTGGAGTCTTACCCAGCACAAAGGAACATGGTTGTGGTTGATGGACATCACTGCAGGAGTTCCTCAGGGTAGCGTCCTAGGCCCAGTGACCTTCAGCTGCTTCATCAATGACTTCCCTCCATCATAAGGGCAGAAATGGGGATGTTTGCTGATGTTGTTCAGTACCATTCGCAACTCCTCAGATACTGAAGCAGTCATTGCCCACGTACAGCAAGATCTGGAGAACATTCAGGCTTGGGCTGATGTGTGGCTCAATATTACTTGCCACTTAAGTGGCAGGTAATGACCATCTCCAACATGAGGGAATCTAACTCTCTCCCCTTGATATTCAATGATATTACCTTCACTGAATTCCCCACCATTCACTAGTTGGGGGTTATCATTGACCAGGAACTGAACTGGACCAGCCATATAAACATTTGTCAGCAAGAACAGGTCAGAGGCTGGGAATTCTGCAGCAAATTACTCCCCTTGACTCCCCAAAGCCTGTCCACCATGTACAAAATACAAGTCAAGAGTGTGATGGAATACTCTCCACTTGCCTCCAGGAAGCTTGACACCATCCAGGAAAAAGCAACCCATTTGATGGGCGGTCCATCCACCACTTTAAACATTCACTCCCTCCACAATCAACGCACAGTGGCAGCAGTATGTACTATGTACAAGATGCACTGCAGCAACTCCTCAAGCCTCCTTCGACAGCACCTTCCAAACTCATGATCTCTACCATCTAGCAGAACAAGGGCAGCTGATAAGGGGGACACCACCAGTTGAAAGTTCCAATCCAAGCCATTCACCATCCGGACTTGGAACTGTATCGCTGTTCCTTCAATGTCACTGAGTCAAAAATTGGATCCTAACAGCACTGTGGGTGTACCTGCATCACGCTGACTACAGCAGTTTGGTATAGTGGTAATGTCACTGGACTCGTAATCCAAAGGCCCAGGCTAATACACTGGGGATGCGGGTTCAAATCCCAGCGCGGCAGCTGGTGGAATTTAAATTCAATGAATAAAATCTGGAATCGAAAGCTAGCCTTAGTAACGATGCAAAAACCCAACTGGTTCATTAATGTCCTTTAGGGAATGAAATCTGCCAACATTACCCGGTCTGGCCTACATGTAACCCCAGACGCACAGCAATGTGATTGACTCTTAATTACCCTCTGAAATTACCTATTAAGCCACTTGGTTCAAGGGCAATTAGGGATGGGCAACAAATGCTGGCTGTGCTAGTGATGCTCACATCCCATGAATGAATAATAAATTGGTATCTGCTACCTTTGTTGTGTCACAATGCCAAAGATCTGGTGGGGTGAGGAGCTATGAATTTGATTGCTTACCTCTTCATTTTATGTCAAGATCGTCTCTATGTCTATTGTATTGAAATTTACTCAGCTTACTGAGTTAATTAGTTGTCCCGTCTCCACCTGGGCCCACCTACTAAGTCCTGGGCTAGAATTATTGGATTTGGTATTGAGTTTTCAACATGTACTTTGTTTCATTTGGCGTTGATCCTTGGCCTGGACACATATGTGCTACTGACACTCACCTGGAAGCAGAGAACTGTAATTTCCAATATTATTACTTTTTCCTTTGGGGTGCAATTTTAGTAGTTGAAATTCTTATACCAGAAATGAAGCTACAAATCACAGGCATATAAATATTGGCAGCATCTTGTTCCATGTTGCATTGTTTGATGGGCTTGAATGTAGTGTGCATCTACAGTTGTCCTTGGCTCCAAGGTAAGATGAGTGAGCATTTTAGTACAAGTGGGAAAAATAGGGACAGATAATAGAGAGGAGAAACAGCAAAGGCTTCAGTCATGGAGAAGGAATTAATGAGTTCAATTACCTCTAAATTTCTTAATAGAAATCTCAAGAGGATGTAAAAGGCCAAAGAACGTGTCAGTAGTTCAGGTGGCATATGACATAATAGAGGTCCAGGCAAATTAAAAAATGTGAGAAAATGGAGGAAACTGAGAAGGAGGGAAAAAAGATCTACTAATGCCAAAGGGAGTTCATTAGCTAAATTCATGTTCTTTTGATTGTAATTCTAGATAATATTTATTGTTTCAGCTGAAAATAATGACTTGAATTGCCAACTGGAAGAAGCAGAGAATAAAATAGGTCAACTTAGCAGGTCAAAGATCATTCTGACATCACAAGTTGAAGACTTGAAAAAGCAGATTGATGAAGAATCAAAGGTAATTTATGAATCATGGGTATGGATCATGTTGAGGTGTTTGAAAACCATTGATTTTCCCTGTTCCTCCATTCTTCATAAAATCATTGCTCACAACCAACTTTTCCTTTATTTCTGGGTGATTTTTTCCCCAGTTTTCTTTCACTCTCTTGCTAGGAGTGTGAAAGAGAAAATACACAAGTAGGGAAGCTGTGACATTTTGGTGAGATAGTGCTTAGTGCTAAAAGTAGGCAATAGTTCTATGGGAGTTAAGATCATTGCTCCTTCCTAATCCCCAAGTGCCACTTCTACTAAATGCCCAAAACCTTCAAAATTACCTTGTTAAGAATTAGTTGAGGATCTAGATATTGCTGCCCTATACTTCTACGTCCCATAGTGTCGTTAATTAGGGTCAATATAATCTGCTTGACTTCCTTGTGTTACTAATGAGGTAACACGTTCTCTTTTATATCTCCCTTTGGTTACCATGTTATTGTAATGTTTTCCCTTTTTGTGCATCCGCCATTTTTCATGTAACACAACATTCAGAGCAAGCATGATATTTTTCAGCAGGATACCTTATAGCATCTTCAAGGAAATTTTGTCCAGTTAGTGTTAATTGTTGGATATGAATCGAGGATGCCTAAAGCTATATTGTCTGAGGTCTTGAATCACTCATTTGTAGCACAGAGCCTCTTTGGAAAAATGTTGTGATTGGAAGATCATTGATTTCCATGGAACAATTAGCTAGATGAGTCAAACGTTCACCCTCATTTGTAATGGCCTTTGTACATTGAGTTTTGTCTCAATGCTGTGAAATCATTCTCTTCATACGTTACATAGGATTTAACCCGAACTATGATGGGAGGGTAAAATTGCATGATCTCACTCTCATTGGGAAAGCCTTGCCTAAAGGGATGACATTGTGACTCATATTCCCTGGCTTTCGCTGTGGCTGTGGTTCATCTCAGGACTGCTCACACCTTTGATTCTACTAACTGTGGATTACTTCTTGTACTGCACTCGACCCTCAGAGGCCAATGTAGTCATTACACCGCATTCCCCTGGAATTCTTTCTCAAAACCATTTTACCTCAACTCCCTTCAGAAACTGTGTAAAAACTCATCCTGCTTAGGATCTCTTTCTCCCTCATGCTTTTATATTTTCCTGTTTAACTTTTGCCTTTTCTTGCCATGTTAAGCCTTCTAACATTGGCCCAGAGTGTCCTTACAGGTCTGTGAAGTCTCTGGCCTCTGGATCCTGGAAAGTGCTTCTGGCAGGCTCCCTGGCCTCAAGTAAAGAGTCCGCCAGCATGTGGGGGTGGTGGGGGTGGCGGGAGGGCAGAAATTTGCTGTGGCAAGCATCCGAGACTTGGAGCAATACATTGATGCCTTAAGTTTTGTAGCACAGCATTGAAAATGATTAGCCAGGCTTACCAGCTTTAAGAATTTAAACCCCCCTTCATCACCATGGCTGCTAGGAATGATCATGTATCTCAGGTGTTCAGCATTGAAAGAAAATAGCTCAGAAGCACCTGGAATGTAGACCGTCCTGTATTGTTTATCACCCGTCACCTCCAACTGGGAAACCCAATGGGTGTGACAGTAGACAGGGACATGGTGGAACATGTCTTTTCCTGTCCCAGCTCCAGCCAGAAATCAGAAGGAGTAAGATCCGCAATGTTTTACAGGGAGAATGTTCTATATGAGCCAGGGTGAGTTGAATTTGGTAGTTACCGCAAACCAGGTGCAATTCCAGCAGGACACAAGAATGGTGCATCAGAACAGCAAGACCTGAGGATTGAGCCAAATTCATCCTCGGGTGTCATAATTCAATAATTTTGCTGAGCTTTGAGCACCATGACACAGTTATCCTATCCGGGCCATAATGATATCTCCACACATCGAGACCCACAGATAAACCTAAGAGGGTAGGTGATCAGGAGGGGGAAAGACCGAACTGGCAGTGGCCCATAATATAGCATTATGGAGCCAGGAAGATCATCCTGTACCTAACTCTACGAATGCCACATCTCTGGAAGCTTTGGGGCTTTTTTCTGCGTTGGTCTCTTTCAGGAATGTTGGTGAGGCTGCTGAAGACCCAGAAAGAGCAGTCGGAACTCACTTATCTCAAGCACTGACTATGGCAAAGGAGTATAACAATGTGGGTCTCAATTGTGCAAATGAACCTTATTTCAATATTAAGATGAGGCTTATGCTTAATTGCGGCATCTATCAGGGTTGCCCAGAAACGAACGCAACCAATTTCACAAGCCTTTGCAGCTCAGGTGCAGGGCATCTGCCCAGTTAAATTGCTTATTGTTTTTCTACATATAAGTCCATAAAATAGGTGCAACAATGTTAAATGTACCTGCCATGGTTCATGATTGGAAAGCAAAGTCAGAATTACATTGTCTGCTGCTGATGCTTTGATTTAAGACATGTTGAGGTAAAGGTTCATTTTTAAGTACTCCAGTGCAGTGCTTTGCATGCCAAGAATGTGTGTAAGGAATTGAAGCATGCTCCTCGTGTTATTTTCCATCGTTAATTTTAATGAATGGAAAATAAGGAAGGAGCAAGCCTTGCAATAGCCGAAATTTTCAATGTGTGCTCCTGTTCCTGAAGCTCTGCATTTGAGAACTTCCTCACAATGTTTATTGCAGCAAATTGGAGCCAAATGTCATGTTGGTTACGACTCGTTTCTTTTTAATAACAATGTATTATAAAGGCTTCGGGGAAACAAACTTTTATTCCATGTGTCTGCTCCAAGTTCAAATCCAATTCCCATAAATTAAAGGACTGCGTTCCAACGTACTCTACTAAGCAACTTAACAGGTTAGAGGTAAAAGAGTAGAGAACTAGACCTACCAGGTGGAACCTATTGAGCTAATACTTAATAGAACAGCTATTGCAAGGCTCTGCTCTGTTGCTGGCTGAGATCCTTGTTGAACATGAACACAAAAGCACAGAAGTGGGACGGCAGTATGCTAGCCCTACCTCTGACCCACATTCTAGACTTGTAACTCCTACCCTGAACTTATCAAAAGCTCTTACTGCTTTATGCTACAGTGTTCCTTTTTGCATTCAACATTTTTTAAACATTAACAATTATTTAGTTCAAGTAATGAATGTTGTTTAAGCGGTGTAGTTATTTGATTGAGGCTAATACAACGGAATTTAACTTCTTACTACACTGTCATTCTCACCAATGTTTATTAACTTCAAAAGCTATACTGTCGCGGTTTGTGGTTGTGATACAGTGCAGTGTAAAAATATAACGTCAGCCTTCTCCATGTTCATGTTTGATCTTAGTATTGTTTCTCCTTTCAGTTGAAGAGCACAATGGCTCTAAGTCTCTCAAGTGCCAAGCATGACAATGAACTGCTAAAGGAGCAAGTCGAGGAGGAGCAGGAGAGTAAATCTGAACTGCAGAGAGTCATTTCCAAACTAAACAGTGAGGTCACCCACTGGCGGACACGCTATGAAACTGATGCTATTCAGAGGACTGACGAGCTGGAAGAATCCAAGTAAGCATGCGGTTTGTTATCAGATATGCTGAAACGAGCTCAGCTTAAGCGCTTGATTTTACAATCTTTTGCGGTATACAGGAGTAAAAGCTATGCAATAAAATTAAATCTTATTTAATTATAAACATATTTCCTGAAGTAACACAACAAGAAACATCAGCGTTTGAAGCTTAGGATACATAACATAATGATGAGGTGTCATTTAAGAACTGAGTAACAACAGTCAATGTCGCTCATTGATATTTGGTTTCTATCAGTTTGCAATATAGTGGTATAAAATATACACTTAAACCTGAGGTTTCGGCAACGTGGTGTTTTTTAATCAGTAGTTAATCCTATTGAGCTTCGTGCTGCTTCACTAAAGTTTTAGCCAAACTGGGAGAAAATTGTTCTAACAAGAGCTTTGATGATTTTGTAGTAGAGTTATCAATATACATAGCAGTACATGAAAATACGGAGTTAATGTCCTCTCAGTGTAAAACAATATACATGAACTTTTATGGTAACTTTCACATGGAAGCACTTCAGAGAGCTTAATGCCATGAATTAATGTCTCTTTAAGATATAAATCCTTATCCTAATGTCTACGAAGATTGAGATAAATGTGCATTGAACTTTGTGTAGTACATTAAAAGAGCTTTGATTAAAGTTATGATTTTAAGGCTGACTGCTGTACTGAGAGTTTGAAGATCCTAAGAAGGGTTCAAGTGACATGCATATGGATGCATGGGCCTATAGAATTAGAATATTGCTTAGGTTGAAGCAGTTAGAGATCAACATTAGGGTATATGGTACGACACAAATATACACAAGATTAAATCTGGGCACTTTTATTATTAGATATCAAATCAATGCTTTAAGGATTGAGAAGCATGGAACATGTTGGGATAAATAAGATTTGACTGCCCAGTCTTATGTTTAAAAGTTGGCTGCAGTTAACAGGGTTAGGCTGCTGGCAGGGAAGCAGAATATGCTTTAAGAACTGTTGTTTGTCAGAGCCATATTCTGTACAATGAAGTGGTACATATTTAATTTGACAAACTATGGGTGAGACTCATATTTATCAATGTCTCACGTACAGTTCATCATTAGCATAGCCATCTTCCTTGAATCATTAGTAGTTGGTGAAAACTCAAAGTGCAGCCTGGATAATGGGAGATCAGAATTGGGGAGGCTTTAAATCTGAACTATTAATTGCTCAGGATTAGTGTGGGATTAACTGCTTTACACAGAACTGACTTTCTTGGATCAGTAGCTAATGGCAACATCCTTTGCTAAGCTTTTTTTTTGGACTCAGTTAGCCATTTGACCAAAATTAAAAGCAAAATATTTAAAGAAGACTCAAAGTTCTTTGTTTATTTGATTGGTGGCATCTTTTTAAACAAAATTATATCACCCGTGTTCATTTTTGCCAAAAGAAAATCAACCAGTTTTACTGACATGGGAACAAAGGATTTCAAAACATTTTTCCTAAACATTAATTTTATGTCACCAGTTGAGATAAGTCTGAAAGAAAATATCTTGGAGAATGACTGTGCGTAAATGGGACAGAGTCTCGAGTTTTTGATGAATTTTGGGTTTTGCTACAATGTGGAATCAGAAATCCAGCATGGTGTCAAACAGAATGCAAGGATTGCAGCAGTCTGATCCATCTCCGCATCGTCATTTCTGATTGATTCATTTACAGATGGGGAGACAGCAGTGTAGTGGCGTTGTCACTGGACCAGTACTCCTGAGGCCCAGGCTAATGCTCTGGAGGCAAGGGATCAAATACCCACATGGCAGCAAATGGAATTTAAATTCAATATATAAATATGCAATATATAGCTAGTCTCAGTAATGGTGACCATGAAACTATTATGAATTGTTGAAAAAAACCCATCTGGTTCACTAATGTCCTATAGGGGAGGAAATCTGCCATCCTTACCTGGTCTGGTCTACATGTGACTCCAGACCCACAGCAATGGCCTAGTAAGCCAGTCAGTTCAAGGGCAATTAGAGATGGGCAACAAATGTTGGCTTTACAGCGACGCCCGCATCCCATGAAAGAATAAAAAAAAGACATCCACACTGACAATCCCTCATACAAGTCGTAAAATTGCAATGATATTAAAAAAGAAAGCTACAAAGCTCTCCAACACAGCTTTTAATTGCTCTTATCCACACCTCCACAACCTCCCCCAACCCCACACCCCCCTGCAACCCCATCACCACTGCCAAATTAAAATCAATAACCTTGTCCCTGGGTGCATCCTCCTTCCACTCCTCCTCAGGACAGTCCTTTTCCTTTCTCCCATCTTTGCTAATGGATAACCCTAACATGGTGCATGTAACAGAAGGCTAGAAAAATGCAAAATAATGGCCACAAAAAGACAACCAAATTCAGGATTCTTTGTCCTGCATCACTTCAAAGCACTGCAGTACAGATTCAGTGAATGAAACCATTCCGGGTACATCCTTAGGAATGAATGCCAGGTGCCTAGAAGCACAGCAATTCTTTGAAGACTGGAGTTTTAAGAAATGACCTTATTCTAGTTCGCACAGACTGCCAACTGACAACTCCTGCAAAGGCCCTAGCCTCAAAGGTTCTCCCGAGCAACAACGATTAAACACTTTCCTCTCCTCTTCAGAAAAGCATTAAAATGGTCGATCTTTAGTGGCGACCAGGAGATTCCTAATGCCATACCCCCCACAAGTTGAGCCCAGAACGATCTCTAATACGCAAGAGCTTCCTTCAACACAACTATTGCTCAGCTGATTATTCTATTCCGCCATCTGCTCTCAGTCATGTCTTTCAGATTTATATTGTGCGCATCACCAAGAGATCAAAGCAGTTGATTGTGCTGACTGTCAGCTGTTGCAATCAAACATCTCGCAGATTGTCCTGGCTTTCGTGATCAAAGTAAAATTCAGAATGAAAGTTGGCTGCTTTCCACAACGTACTGGAGAAATCCTCCTGAGAGACATTTTTGCACATGCATTGAACTTCTTTTTTCTTACGATTACACTACATTTTACAATGCAGGCTTTTTTAGTTTTGGATGAGTTTTTTTTTTAAGTAGACCCATCACATAAGGAATATTATGCATTGAGTGCAAAAGGCATGTCCTTTTGATTAGCTTTAGTTGCTCCCTTCAGGTAGATGTACAGCATGAAACTGAGGTTCTGGACATGATCTGGGCCGACATGCAACCTCATTAATTAAAAGGATAAGTTTGCTTAAAACAAAGGCACACAGGAACAATAAGAAAAAAAGACCTGCATTTATGCAGAGCCTTTCACAACCTCGAGATGCCCCAAAGGACTCGTGAGCCATTGAGTATTTTGAAGTACAGCCACTGTTGTATTGTAGGGACTGTAGCAGCTAATGTGCGCAAAGTCCAATATGTTAATTATCAGATAATCGGTTTAAAATGTTTTTTTGAAGGCTAAGTGTTGGCCCAGATACCGGAGATCACCTCTCTACTCTTCTTCGAATAGTGCCAGGGGATCTTTTAAGTTCACCAGAGGTTCAATGGGTTAATATCCCATTTGTAAGACAGTACCTTTGACAATGCAGCACTACCTCACTATACACTGAGATGTTAGCCTGAATTACACATTCAAGTCTCAAGTGTGACTTCAGCCCACAACCTTCTGACTCAGGCAGAAATGCTACCAATAAACCAAGACACCACAAGAATAACATACAAGCATGGTAGAGCACAGGACCAGGAAAAACCTTTGCGGTCAATCTGGTCTTGCCAGTCAATTGCCCATTCCCTTGAATATCCATCATTTTTCTCCTGAAATTTCTCCATACAGTCTGCCTCCCTGCAGAGTTTGGTCTACATGTTCACCACCCTCTGTAGAAAACAGTTAAAACAAAATGGTTTTTGCACCTTCCCTGTTCTAAGCTTTAGCCCTCATTTCCTGATTGAGGAATTTGTGCCAAGCTTGAATATATTATCAGGTTCAATTTGTCTGCTGCATTAAGCATCTTGAATACTTCAACAATATCTCTTTAGCCTTTTTCTCCCTAGAGTGAATAACCTCAGGTTGTTCAAACTCTCCTCACAGCAACTTGCACAGGCTCATTCAACAGCAGCCTCCAAACCCGTGTCTTCTACCACCTAGAAAGAAAAGGGCAGCAGACACAAGGAAACATCACCACCTGCAAGCTCCCCTCCAAGCCATGCATCATCTTGATTCGGAATTATATCGCCGTTCCTTCACTGGTCACTGGATCAAAATTCAGGAACTCTCTTCCTAACTGTACCGTACCTACACCAGATGGATGGCAACAATTCAAAAAGGCGGCTCACCACCACCTTCTCAAAGGCCATTGGGGACGGGCAATAAGTGCTAGACTAGCCAGTGACACTCACATCCCAAGAACAAATTTTTAAAAAAGCTAATTTCTTTTGCCCTTTTCTGCATTCACTTTGTTGCCTGGACATCCTTGTTGTGATATGGTCACCAGAATTTCACAGTTTACTCCAGCTGTGACCATATCTGTACAAACTCGTTATCTCAGCTTGGGGATTTGTGCTTTATCCCTCTGGTTGCATATCCAGTTGGCTTTCTTACTGCTACCACACACTTTGCGGTTGGTATCAATGAACAATCCACCAATATTTCAAGATGCCTTCATGGTTTGTTTTCTGTATCTTAGTGCCATTTAATTAGTGTTCCTATAGTATAGTTTCCTTCTGTACCTTCCACCGTAATGCATTTTTCGACTCATCACCCTCTTTAGTGTTGTCCTAAGCCTTAAACCACTAAATATGTTGTTAACAGCAATGGCCCCAGTACTTACCCTGTGCCATCCCAGTAATGACCACTTCTGTTGGCGCAGCTCCATTTAACATCTTGGTTTGCTTTCCCTGGTTTAGCCAGTTTTCACACCATCTCCAAAGCTTGCTGTCTAGTCCATATCTTGTTGGCTATTGTTTAGAGCACAGAATAAGAACCTGTCACATCCATTGAACTTCCTGAGGCAATAAGGTCCATCATTTGTTTAAAGGACTCCAAGAAATTTGTCAGACATGAGCTCCCATCATAAATCCATGCTGACTCTCTTTTACCATCTCATGTCAATCTAGCTATTTCATTGTTCACTCTTTTCGGATGCCTTTGAGTACTTCACCTACAATAGATGTTAGGTTAACTACAGCCGCCTGGTTCATTTCTATGTCCCTTTTTTAAAGTTTAATGCTATGTTGGTGTTTTCCAGTCCTTTGGCCTTGTTCCTGTTTCTAAAGATCCCCCTAAATAAAATGGCTATCCAGCTTCTTAAATGCCATGTATGGGGCCCAATTTTAACCATGTTCAAATGGATAGGCTTTGAGTGAGTTAGAATCTCACCTGTGTCTTGCCTTCCTTTAACTTCCTCAGCCTACCATTGAGTGCCTTATACAAATGTATGATTAAGGAGCAGGAGTAGGCCACTTGACCTCTCGAGTCTGCTCCACCACTCAACAAGATCATGGCTGATCTGACCGTGACCTTCCCCTTACCTCGATAACCCTTCCACTCCTTGTTTATCAAGAATCTACCCACCTCTGCTTTAACCTTCTACTGCCATTTGAGGAAAGAAGTTCCAAAGACTACTTCCCTCAGAGAAAAAAAAATTCTCCTCATCTCCGCCTTAAATGTCTTAAATCCCTCATTTTTAAACAGTGACCCCTAGTTCTAGATTTTCCCACAAGAGGAAACATCCTCTCCACATACACCCTGTCAAGACCTCTCAAGATCTTAAAAGGTTTCAATCAAGTCACCTCTTACTCTCCTAAACTCCAGCGGATACAAGCCTAACCTGTCTAACCTTTCCTCATAAGACAACCCATCCATTCCTGGTATTAATCTAGTAAATCTTCTCTGAACTGCTTCCAATGTAGTTACATCCTTCCTTAAATAAGGAGACCAATATTGTACACAGTACTTCAGATGTGATCTCATCAGTGTACCATACAACTGATGCCTAACCTCATTAATTTTATATTCAATTCTCTCCACAACAACTGATAACATTCTATTAGCTTTTCTAATTACTTGCTGTATCTGCATACTAGCCTTTGGCAATTCATGCACTAGGACACTCAGCTGAGGAATCTCTGCAATCTCTCACCATTTAGATAATATGCTTTTTTTTTTCTTCCAGCCATAATGGACAATTTCACATTTTCCCACATTATCCTCCATTTGCCAGGTCTTTGCCCATTTACTTAACCTGTCTATGTCCCTATGTTGCTTCCCTCTGTCCTTGTCACAATTTACTTTCCTACCTATCTTTGTTTCATATCTGAGATTAGATAGCTTTCCCAACTCTGAACCGCTCTGCAGACAGTCCCAGCGAGTGGAGACCGAAGTTCCAGCTCTGAACTCTGGCTTAACATTCAGTGGGATGTCCCCCAGCCTCACCCTGACCCCACAATCATATAAATTCTGGGAACAGGGTTAGAACTCTGCATCATCTGACTCTGAGGTGGGAGCGCTATCGCTTATCGGAAACAGATCTGAGGTATTTATATATTTATGTCCACCCAAAGACTCAACATCTATGCTGGAAACTGCTCAAACTCCCCTTCTTGAACTCAGGAAAAGGAAAACGTGTTTAGTAAATTTGCTGTCACTTTGTTCATTGATATCATGTCGTCTTTCGGAACTTTCAATGGTCCCATTGCTTCCTTTTCACTTTCTAGTGAGGTGGCCTTTATCCAGTGAAGACTCTTAAATTTCATTAAAACCAATTGAAGAAAAAGCCATTTACAGACTAGTTTTCTCTTACTTGTGTTTTCACTAAAGGAAGTGGAGCATTCAGTCACAAGCCAGCCATGCCAGTTAAGGAGCTTGATAACAAGGGTGCTGTCAGCTTGAGAGCAAGAAATGTTTAGAGTGAAGGCACTGAGCTTCTCATGAAGAATGAGAAAGAGAATGTGGCTGTGTTAACATTTTCCAGAGAATGTGTCAGGGAGGAACCGTATTAAGAGATTGCCTTGGCCAGCCTTGTTCTCTTAATATCTTTTCCCCTAATTTCCTGTCATGGCTTTGATTCTTTGGTCAGGAACGTGGAGTTTCTAGGCCCCAGATGTTCTATAAGCTAAACATTACATTTCTGTGGAGCCAAGATGGCTTCTGCCAGTTTTTATTTTCCCCCTCTTCTCTCCCCCACCCCACCCCACAACGCTCCCACCACCACCACTTTCCCTGCACTCCCAGCAGCAGGAAGTGCACCACCTGGTTAAGAATATACAAAACAAGCATGGTGCTTAAATAAGCTGGAATATCAGTCAAAGCCAGGATGCCAACTCTTTTTAAGTAGAGTGGTTACTGGCTGAATGGATCAAAATTTACGTTTTTTGGGATTTCCAAAGCTTATTCAACTTGCCTTGTGCTGTACCTGAGCTATGGAGTTAATCAAAGTTGCATAATTTCATTAACGAAATGGCTTGCATTTATCCAACATACTTCACATCCTCCAGATGTTCCAAAACGCTGACAGCCAATAAATTACTTTAGATATCTACACTCACTCCGCCAATTGGCATATAGCACAGTTCACCAAACAGCAATGATATGAATGACCAGTTAATCTGTTTTAATGGTGGTGTAGGCTGAGAAATAAATGTTGGCCAGGATACTTAATGCTGGAGGATCTTTTACAGAACAGAACAGACAGATGGGCCACCAGTTTACTATCTCATCTGAAAGGCAGCTCTTCCTACAATGCATTGAATGTCAGCCTAGATTACATGCTGGAGCTGTATTAAGTAGAGTTGTTGTTTTCATATCTTCAGACTCTTATTAGGGAGCCAGGTAAGGTGAAAGTAAGGAACTCCATCTATGCTGGAAACTGCCCAAACTCCCCTCCTGAAGCTCAGGAATGTGTTTCATAGATAGGCATATTTGAGAGAAAAGAATTCTGGTTTATATTATTTTTCACCTTATTATCTTTCTCTCATTTTGACTTTCCTCAGTCTTGTTTTTTAAACTTTAACTGTGCTTTTCTTAACTTACAAACTCTGTCTCTCTTAACCCTTTCCTAACTTCAAGAGTAACTTTAGAACCTTGAACTTAGCATTTTGATTTTGATCGATAAGGGAGTCCAGGGTTATGGGGAACAGGCAGGAAAGTGGAGTTAAGGCCACATCAAATCAGCCATGAACTTTTTAACTGGCGGAGCAGGCTTGAGGGGCCGAATTATGGCCTAATCCTGCTCCTATTTCTTATGATCTTATATCTTGTCCCATCTTAGACAAGGCAGCAAGTTTTAAAAATGGTATTTTAATTGGCTGAAACCAGATTTTACAGGCCTGGTTTGTAAACAATAACGCCTTGGGCCTTACAGTCAACTGACCCCCAGCATCCACAGTTTTTTTGGTGGGTGTTGGGGGTGAGGGGGAAATTCCTGATTTCACTACTGAATGGCCTAGTTCTAATTTTAAGCTTGTGCCCACTTGTTCTGGATTCTCCCCCCTCCAGGAGAAATAGCTTGCATTTATCTACATTATTAAACCTGATGTAATTTTAAGCACCTCAATTAGATCACTTCCCAGCCTTATAAATTTAAGGCAATATAACTCAGTATATGCAGCCTGTTCTCATAAATGTAGGCCATGGTAATCATTCCGGTGAATAAAGCCAACATATTGATATCATAAGTGTTATCAAGACAGTCTTTGACATGTAAAAACACGCCAAAATAGAAAGACACTCTACTGAACAAGTTAACCTATCAGTGGCCTGAATGCCTGACTACCCAATGGATGGAAAATCACACGATTGCCTGATCAGTGCTGCCAAGAGCAAAGTGCCTTCAATGCACAAGATTTACCTTCAACAGCTAGGAGCTCAAAAGAGGAATGTCACTCGGGAACTATTCTTTGCTGCGGGGGAGGAGGGAAATATTTGATTTAAACTATGAGCACTGACATTGTAAATGAGGCAAACGGATTGAAACTTTGCTGAGCCTCCACTGAGCGCAGAAGCAGAATTTACGTCGGTAGAAATGTTTTAGTGTAGGCCAGAATGCTGTAGCCTTCAAGGGTGGGTGCATGTACCTCATCGGACAGTATTAGCTGACTAACCTGCTGAAGATGTTCCCCTGATAGTGCCATCACCATCCTCAAATTATTGAGAAGAGCAGCACACGGGCAAGTTACTGATAATTGTTAGTGCTTCTTTTTTGGAATGAGGTCTTTATGGAGATTGTCTTTAAGCCAGTCTGTCATAACTGATATATAATAGGCTAGACATTCCTCAGGCATTTAGCTGCTGGGTTCCTGCTGGCTGTAATTTCACAGACTCCAAAATTTTAGTGCTTTGCTAGACAAATTGTGATAAACTATGTTCTAGATTAACATTCCCACATGTAGCAATCAAGCCAATTTTAAGACTACCATTTATAGACATCTTGAGTGAAAATGTTTTCCGACAGCAGGTTTAATGTACGCATTTAATTAAATTATTTCACTGAACTGCTTAAAACAAAACTGAGGATAAAATGACCTTCAGGGCTGACTAAGCAGATTAAAGAAAGACCTCCATTTTCAGTTATTTTAATAGGCTGCAGAAAATCACATTTTAACAGATCTAACAAAATACTCCCAACATTCAGATATTTAATGAGGGTGAAATCCATTTTGAAGATTCACTCGAATTTTTTTTTTTTGAAGCTGTGCTGCACCATTTTTCTTAATGAGAATGATCAAGGGCCAAGGCCAGGAGCAACAGTGCCAAGTTTGGCTTTTAAGAGACTGCGGATTGTAGGAGGAAGGGAAGGCTGGGAATGTCATGGCTTAATGGTCCTGTGAATAATTAATCAGAACGGGAGGTTTCACCATCTAATCTCAACATCGGTGTATCCTAATATTGAAATTTGTTCATAATAACACAAACATTAGGAAGAACGTGTGGAATACATTGGGTTTCTGGTGCCCACAAAAAATAATGCTTGAGGCCATGTTCCTTGCCTACTGCCAAGAATATTGCAATGTACATAAAAAGATACAGGTTTTACACCAGCTGGGACTGCTTTAGGAATCTACAATAAGATGGTTGTTGGCTCCTTCAGCATAATAATTCACCTTACCTGAAAAGCGATAATCATTTGTGGATCTATTTTCCTGTACAAATCAATCCAAAAGATGTACTGCTAGTTGCTTCCATGAGTACAGTCAAATGGACATTTCTTCCCAATATTCAGCACTTGTATATGTTTTGTCAGCTCTTACCCAGATAGTGGAGCCTTTCTATGAGTTCGACAGCCTGTGGTTACCTTAAATCACCCGTCTAAACACCCGCGTTCTGAACGGAAACAGAAGGCAAAGGGTTTGTGCCAGAAAGTGCCGAAAAAGTGGGTTTCTCATTTCCTGATCAGTCAGAGTTGATCACCCAGGAAAGGAGACTTGTCCTCTTTGGTCCTGAAGGACACTGTTACAAATTTGGGTTTGCTTTAGTTAACATCTCAGATTTGAGTGCTATCAGTCATCCCCATGAGCAGTTAGAACTTCCTTAATGACTCCCACTGCCCTATTATCAACATGGATAGTAACATGACTGGTTGGATGGGTGGAGGGGATCATTAATACCCCCTCAAGACTGAGACTGAATATTTGTGTCTTTTTACCCATGCTATTCTTCAGTCTCTCCAAAGGCTGGCTCGCTCTTGACGTTGTACATAGTGTAAAATGTGTGAGAGTGAATGGGCAATTAGTTTTACATCAATGGAAATAAAAATCAAGAGAGCTGTAACATGATTTGTTCTGATCAGTTTGACACTATCGCGCAAGTTGAAGAACTGCCTTCCTGACTCTGATGAAGCAAGGCTAGATAGGAATTGTCAAGCTGCTTTAACTTACCCCTGACATACAGAGCAACAATTACAATCAGATTTACTTTCTTCAAATCAGTACCATGTGTCTTTGATATCACGATACAAAATAAAGACTTTGTCACGGCCGTCTTGACTGAAACATGAGGTTTTCAGCAATTATGACTTCGTCAGTTTCACTTAACCATTCACAGCTCTGTTTTTGTTTAAAAAAAAAACATTGACTGCCCTGTTATCCTTTTTATTTCATAAATGCAGCTTTTCTTTGTCTCTTCAGAAAGACCATAATCAAAGGTGTTTCCAATACAATAGGCATGAACTGTTTTTGATAAACTAGTCAAGCTAATGAATAACTTATTGAGTATTGCTGAAATAAGAGACATGCTATCAAAGCTTTTTGCCTTGCACGCATCAGGATAGCTCACAAGAAATTGCCATCAGTAACAGGGGAACAACAATTTCTACTGCGTGAGAAGAGAGTGCTGATTGGTTGGCAAATGGACTCTGATTGGCGGAGTTGTTGCCATGCGGAATGCAGCATGGAACAGTTAACTGCCCAGCTTTGTTCAAATTCAAACCAGACAGGTCAACTCTGGTCAAGGCATTGCTCTGGGAATGAATAGCTTATTGCTTGGTCTCGGGGAAACAAACTTCCATTTCACACTTTTACTGTCTTTTGACTGTTACTTTTGTAAACTTGTGGCAATGCACTTTGCATTTTTTTTTTAAATTAGAAGTTTCATTTATTTTCAATTGTTTCTGTGGGAAAATGTTTTTTAAAATTGTGAAACATGAATGGCATCTTTTTCAGTAATGACTGGTGCAGCATCTGACATGGGAGCAATATTAGGTCATTTGCCCCCTTAGCCTGCTCCACCATTCATTAAGATCAATTCTGATTTGATTATGGCCTTTACTCCACTTCCCTGCGCCCCCCCCCCCACCAACCATATCCCTTGACTTCCTTGTAGATCAGAAGCTAACTTAGAGAGTCAACGCTGTTTGCACCACTCAGAGGGCCTGAAGGTACATCCACAAGTAGATGGAAGACCAGAAGAAAGCTGCTGAGGTGAAGGAGTTTGACATGTTGTCGTATTAGAGATTAGTCATGAGGAATTAGGCAAAAGGTATTAAAGGGATTACATAGGATGTATAGTGCAAAAACAGGCCATTCGGCCCAGTCACTCCATGTTGGTGTTTATGTTCCACTTGAGCCTCCTCCCAATTTTTCTTCATAGAAATTTACCATTATATTCCTTTCTCCCTCAAATGCTTGCCAAGCTCCCCCTTAAATCAGCACTTCCAAAATTATTTTCCAATGTGACCCGATTTTAACATTCGACAATCAACGTGACCCCAGGCACCACAAAAACATAACAGCAATAAAACAGCATAGTAACATTCAGTATATAATTATTAAAGTTTGCAACATAATAGATCAGCATGTACTAAACACATCATAGAAATATGAATATATGTGGTTTTAAAGTACTTTGTAAAAATGTTATTTGATGTATTCACCAGTACATTACTTCATCTGAACTGCCCCAGCTTGGCCAGGATACAACGGATACCACTGTTGTTGACATTTCCATTCAGCATTACTGATCCAGAGCAACATCACAATAAGGTTCTCTAAAGGCCATCTCGGACATCATTGATTTTAATGTGAGATGAGTCAAATAAACTTCTCCTTTTCTACCGTGGGTTTCAACCCTTCTCTTCACCATGCCCTCCCCCAACCCTCACTACCACGGGCAGAATATTGCCGTCGGCGTGCGGGGGCGGGCCCGACGCGCTGACGCATAAAATAACGCGTGATGATGTCGGGCGTGCATCCCCACATCATCGCGCATCATTTCGATATTTCGCTCGGCGGACGCACACCAGCGGCGGCTGTGCACCCGCTGAACTGTCAACGGCCTATTGAGGCCATTAAAAAAAGTAATTTAACTTTTTAACAACGCTGCCCCGTCCAACCTTAAGGTTGGCGGCAGACGAAGAACCCAAGCGACCTTCACGTTTTTCAGAAAACCTCATCCATCAGCGGGATGAGGTTTCCTGAAGGTTTTATAAAATAATTAAATCAATTTTGCTAACTTCACAAACATGCTTGAGCTCATGTGACACTGTCACATGAGGGGACATGTTTAAATAAACTTTTCACTTTTTAAAAAGTTTTATTATCTACTTAATCTCCCTCAGGGAGATTGCTGTGCTCAGCGCATGCTCCGACTCTCCCTCTCTTTCCCCCCGCACAGGTAGCACTGAGTGCGACCAGCTGCATGTTACGTTAGGCGGGCCGTAATTGGCCTGCCCATGTAAAATGGCGGTGCGCAGCCGATTGTGCGCGGCAATCAGCTCCGCACCCGTTCCCGCCCAGCCTGCCTGCCATAGGAAAAATTCTCCCCCATACATGTAGTACACATGCAAACAGGTCAGGCAGTCAATGGCAGCCACTGTGGAGGTGCTGGAGCTCTGACAGCTCGAGCTGGGGTGCAACTGCGGTCCTGTGGGCGCCATTTTTAAATGGTCAAAAGAAGGAAAAATCCTGAGACTGAGAGACAAGCAGGGCAAGGTCAGGGCTGGATGCCGCCTGGGCCTTATGTTGGTGCAGGCGTTGGGGGCAGTGGGGGAGCTTGTGACCCCATTTGGGGTCAGGACCCATAGTTTGGGAACCACTGCCTTAAATGCATCTATAATATTCGCTTCAGCTACTTCCAATGGTCGCGAGTTCCACGTTCTTAGCAATCCTTGGGTAAGGAAGTTTCTTCTGAATTCCCTATTGGATTTCTTGACTACCTTATATTGATGGCCTTTAGTTATGCTCTTTTCTACAAGAGAAAATATTTTCTCTGTGTTCTCTCTGTCAAAACCTTTCAAAATTTTAAAGAGCTCTGTTAGGTCACCCCTTTGCCTTGTCTCTTTGAGAGAAAAGAGATCCAGCCTGTCGATTCTTTCCAGATGTGTACACCTGTTTAATAGGTGAATATCCATATACCGAATCAGGCAGCTGAAGACATTCTGCGAATCACAGCTGTTTTATTGTTAAACTATAATTCTCTACAAATACCTGTTTCCACTCTTCTCTTCTGGATTCTTTCCTTGTCCAGAAGCAAAATCTTCTGATTGAGGAAAAACCTATCTCTTAAGTATAAGCTTCAATGAGTATCACCTGCTCTCAATTCACTCTGAAGCTTGACTTTTTTCTTTTAGCATTTCTAATATTGTCACACCCACACATTTCTGATATCATCCTTGTAAGTCTTCTCTGCACCCTCTCCAATGCTTCCCGATCCTTTTGGCAACATGGTGACCAGAACTGCGCGCACAACTCTGATGCAGGTTAAGTACCAACTCCCTACTTGTCAATTTTATCCTTCTAGGAAAAAAGCCGAATTCTTGGTTTGCTTTCTCAATGGTCTTGTTAGCCTGTGGTGCAACTTTTAGTGAATGGTATACTTGTACTCTGAAATCGCTTTGTTCCTCTACCCCACCGAAACTTGCACCTTCCAATGAACAAGTGACCTCGCCATTCTTCCTACCAAAAATGTATCACCTCACATTTACCTGTGTTCAGCTTCATTTGCCAATTATTTGCCCATTCCGCAAGTTTGTTAATGCCCATCTGTAAGTTGTTGCAGTCCTTCTCCGTATTGGCCATAACCCCCTGCCCCCCACCAAAATTTGGTGTCATCTGCAAATTCAGGAATTGTATTTTTGATCCCAAAGTCCAAATCATTAATGTAAATTGCGAACAGCAGTGGTCCCAGCACAGATCCCTGTGGAACACCACTACCCAATGTTCGCCACTGTGAATAGCTAGCCTTTACTCCCACCCTCTGCTTCCTGTCTTGAAGCCAGCTAGCAATCCATTCTACCGCTTGTCCCCTGACTCCATTGAGAAGGCTTTTTGAAAATCCAGATAAATTACAACTCCTGGTAACTTCAAGGATAGAGGGACTGTTAGTGGTAGATGGTTTTTAAATACTGGATGTGTGCTAGGAAATTTTTGATTTTCCATTGCTATGCATGATTTGGACCTAGGCACAAGAGGAATAATATTGATGTTTTCTGATGGCAGAATGTGAGCAAGAATGCAGGAGGTCAATGGAGGAATGGGCAGATAAAAGATGTGTTCAGTGCAAAGAAGTAGAAGTAATATGGATGGACAGAGAGATCTAGGAAATCAAATATGTTGGTCTTTAAAGTGCAGTTAGAAAAGGCCAGAAGAGAGCAAATGGGATTCTGGGATCTGTATGTAGGGCATTGAATGTAAACAGGACGTTGTTGAAGTATTGCTTGCAGATCTCGACACCCTGTCATAGGAAGGATATAAAAACCCATGGAAAAATTACAGCATTAATTCATTAAAATGCTGCAAGGAATAAAAAGTTAGAAAGAAAGGCTCAAAGGTCTGCATCTTTTTACATTGATCCTGTGGAAGTTAGCTTGAGAGCTGAAAGAGGTTTTCAAAATTCTACAAGCTTTTGTCAGAACAAATGGGGCGAAGATTATTTTCTCTGGTTGGTAATCAGTAATAAAGAAGCATAAGACTGAAGATTATTATTAACTACAATGGGTTAGAAGAAATGTTTGCATACAGCTGGTTACTAGCACATGGAAGCTTCACTACAAGTGGCTCTTGATCAAAAATTAAAACGTCATTTAAAAAGGGAATTGTGTAAATATTTGAAAATATACATGTAAAGAACACTTGGAGAAAAGGCAGAGAAATGAGATTAAGGTAAATAGTTCAACTTGAAGGGCTAACGTTGTCACAGATGAGATGTACCAAATGTACATTCATCGTTTGTGCTGTAATTTCTGCAACTGAAAAGCTGCAGGAGTATTTTCTGTATAAAAAAATAAGCCACTCCAATATGCAAGCCTTGTTAAGCAGATCTAAGCCAGATGGTGAATTATGAAATTAGACAATGATCCTCTTCTTGATAGTAGGTTTATTTACCGAATGCAGCATTACATATCTTTGTCTTCTAATACCCCAATGTCCCAGCAGTGCCTTGCTATACTCTTTTGAGCATAACAATTAAACAAATTAATGAATTACCTAATTAACAGTGCCTTAAAGGGAAACTGTAACAAAAATCAAAAACTTTAACAGAAACTTAAGAAATTAAATTAAAATAACATTCCTGAGGCTGATGATGCGCTCCAGCCCCTGGGACACCTACCAGTCACAGAAGACCCCAAGTGTACTGGTGGACACAGCATAATTCACTCTATTAGCACCAATCTGGTCCATGTGCTCCATCCAGCCAACTGCCCCCACCCCTCAAGGAGTCTGAGTTGCTGTGGCAACATGCACTTTTACATGCATATTGTAACCTGGAGTTGTGAATAGTGACAGAAGAGGCTCCAATTTCTTCCCATCATATGGCTGACCAGGAATCTCCCCCGATCTTACTGCCTGCCATTGGTGTGTGTTGGAAAGATTTACAAGTTGATGCTCGGTCTGTTTGGCTGCATTATGAAAACACCTTCGTTGGACATCAAGGCCTGGAGTGGGACTTGAACCCAGAGCTTCTATCTCAGAGGCAGGGATCCTACTCACTGTGCCACAAGACCTCCATTCAGTCCCTTTTTATACTCTTTTTTGGGTACAGTAAAATAAATAACAAATAAGCTAACGAACAAATTAACATCCACTTAAAGGGACACTGTCACAAAAAGATAATACTTTAAAGGAAACTTAGCAAATTCATGTAAAATAATGTTCCTGGGGCTGAAAATACACCCCAGCCTCTGTGGTGCTCACTGGTCACGAAGGCCTCAAGTGTACCCGGGGACACCATGTGTTTCCTCTCTAGAGACACCTGGGCACAAACAAAGCTGCAGATTGGGGGCAGCCAATCAGGTGTAGCAAACCCCTCCATGGCCCACTGCCTGGACCTGTTAATTACCAACTTGGCCAGGCCCAGGAGCAGACCCACGAGGAGGTCCTCTGATCTGTCCGCCCGCCCCTCCATACCGATTGGCCAACGATCAGGGGTGTGGGGCTGAAGTGCAAACAAAACTTGAGGAGTAGCCCCCTTAAAGACCCTCTTTTAAGCCCAAAATAAACTAATTAAACAAATTGACAGCCCCTTAAAGGGGCACTGTAACAAAAAGACAAAACTTTTAAAGGAAACTTAGTAAATCAAATTAAAATATTGTTTGGGGGGGCTGATGATGCACTCCAGACCCGGTGGTATCCACTGCATGCAGAAGTTCCTTTTTATATGCTCTTTTAAATAAACAATAAACCATTCAATAAACTAATTAACAAAGTGACAGTACCTTAAAGGGGCACTGTAACAAAGGACAAAACTTTAAAGGAAACTGAAGAAGGGTCATATGGACTGAAATATTAAATCTGTTTCTTTCTCCACCGATGCTGCCAGACCTGCTGAGTTTTTCCAGCATTTTCTGTTCTTGTTCAAAGGGAACTTATTAAATTAAAATGTCATTCCATGCACTGCACTCCAGCCCCTATGGTGCCCATCAGTCATGGAATGTCCCCTATTTATATTCTTTTTGTAAAACTAAATCAATAAATTAAACTAAAATCAATAAATGAGAGGGGGTGACAGCCCCTGGTGGGGCACCGTAACTGAAACAAAAAAACGTGAAAGGAAACTTACAAAATCAAATTAAGATATAATTTCCGAGGCTGATGATGGCAACTCAGCCCCTGCAGTGCCCGCCAGTTGCAGAAGTCTCTTTTCATTTGTGCTCAAGATACTTAATCGATCAATACCCTCCACCTGTTTATCCTTAACCTTAAAAGTACAATTAACGTAACATTAACAAGTCGTAGTGTTGCCTCAGTTTTTGCAACCTTATCCTGAGCACTCATTCCTGCAATGTATGTAATTTGAACGTGTGCCATGTGTGGTCACACTACAGCGGGGCATAAATTCAAGCTGCAGCTTTTAGCTGGAATTGTCGCTCTGCAATCTGCAATTCAAATGGCAAATCTTCGAAAACAACCTGGCCTGTGTATTGCATGTACATTTACTGACACACAAAATGAGCAGGTTGGCACCTGACTTGTGCTGCAACCATTCCTTATACTTGCAAAATGCCAAGAACGAGATAGCATGTAGTGAAGTGAACAGCACTGGATAGAAGGAGGGCTCAGATCTTGAGAACCCATGACTTCCATTGAGGAGACCATACCATCATTGGCTGTGAGATTATCAATGAATTATGGGAAGGATGAAACCAGAGCTGCTTCCAAGCTCAGGTCTGGTACCATACGATCTCACCAAACCTCGACCCTTCCTGCCCCCACCCAATCTCATGCATCCATAGGTACACACAGGCATACGTTGGTGTTGTAATGAAAATATAAAAATATAAAGATCCTGGGTGGATGCTGAGAGGATCTTTCCCTTTGTGAGGGAGTCTAGAACTTGGGGACACAGTTTAAAAATTAAGGATCTCCCATTTAAGACTGAGATGAGAAGATCCTTCTCTCAGACGGTCATTAATCTATGGAATTCTCTTTCCCAGAGCACAGTGGAAGCTGGCTCATTGAATGAACTCGGCCTTGAGTATATTCAATAGATTTTTGATCATTAAGGGTTATGGGGCCAGACAGGGAAGTAGAGTTGAGGCCACAGTCAGATCAGCCATGATCCTATCGAATGGTGGAGTAAGCTCGAAGGGCATAATAGTCTACTCCTGCTCTAATTCTTGTGTTTTTGTGGAAACGCTGTTGAAATGTAAATTTTGATTCATAGAATGCCTCAAACTGACCATTAATCCCACTAAGGCAACACTGATTCTGTTTGCTCTGTGCACCAGCTAGTGTAACCTGCAGTCCCGCACTCTCCTGTCACTTCTTTATTATTGCTCTTTTTTAAGCATCTGCCTAATTCCCTTTTGAAAGGGTTTGATTAGAGATTTGATAGAGGTATTTAAAATCATGAGGGGTCTGGCCAGAGTAGAGAGGGAGAAACTGTTCCCACTCGTGAAAGGATCGAGAACAAGAGGGCGCAGAATTAAAGTAATTAGTAAAAGAAGCAATAGTGATATGAGAAAAAAACTTTTTCCACACAGCGAGTGGTTAAGGTCTAGAATGCACTGCCTGAGAGTGTGGTGGAGGCAGGTTCAAAAGGGAATTAGACTGTTATCTGAAAAAGGAAGAATGTGCAGGGTTATGGGGAGAAGGCAAGGGAATGGCACCAGTTGAGTTGCTCATTTGGAGAGCTGGCGCAGACACAATGGGCCAAATGGCCTCTTTCTGCACCATAACAATTCTGTGATTCTCAATTTATGACCTCTGCTTCAACAGTGGTTTGGGGCAGACATACTATCCATGCTCAATTTTTACGAACTTTTTCTTTCAATTGTTTTGTGATCATTGTCTTTCCCACTACAGGAAACAATCTATCATTATTTTCCTTATTATAACCCTCGGTCATCACAAAGGTCTCTGCAGCCAATGCTTCATTTTCTTAGGCCCAGTGGAAAAAAGCCCTGGCTGCCCATTTTTCTCTTCATAACCATAACCTTTCATCCAAGGTAATGCTCTAGTGAACCTTTGCTGTTTATTTTTCCAATGCTTCTGCATCTTTCATATAATGGGCAGCCTAAGGTCATGCGCAGCACCACAGGAGCTTCTGGACTAAGAGCTCATACAAGTTCAACATCATTCCTTTCTTTTTCCATTCTGCACCGCTAGATATATGACCAAGCTTTCTGCTAGCTTTAGAGTCATAGAGGTCTACAGCACAGAAAAAGGCCCTTCGGCCCATCGAGTCTGCGCTAGTCAAACAAGTACCTAACTATTCTAATCCCATTTTCCAGCACTAGGCTCATAGCTTTGTATGCCATGGTATTGCAAGTGCACATCCAAATACTTCTTAAATGTTATGAGGGTTTCTGCCTCTACCACCCTTTCAGGCAGTGAGTTCCAGATTGCCACCACCCTCTGGGTGAAAAAATTCCTCCTCACATTCCCTCTAAACCTCCTGCCCCTTACCTTAAATCTATGCCCCCTGATTATTGATCTTTCCACTAAGGGGAAAAGTTCCTTCCTGCCTACCCTACCTATGCCCCTCATAATTTTATAACCTCAATCATGTCCCCCCCTCAATCTCCTCTGCTCCAGGGAAAATAACCACAATCTATCCAATCTCTCCTCATAACTAAAACTCTCCAGCCCAGGCAACATCCTGGTAAATCTCCTCTGCACTCTCTCTAGTGCAATCACATCCTTCCTATCACGCAGATTCCAGAACTGCACGCAATACTCTAGCTGTGGCCTAACCAGTGTTTTATACAGTTCCAGCATAACCTCCCTGCTCTTATATTCTATGTATTCTATGGGGGAAGAGCAGGAGTAGTGGGAGGAGTTGGACAGCTCTTGCGAAGAGCCGTCCCAGGCACAATGGGCCAAATGGCCTCTTTCTGGGCTGTATGATTCTATCTGTGAGCAGCAGATTCCAAGGTGGCCAGAAAAGAATTGAAGGCAGAAAAACTGAGGGTCGTAGTCGCCATGACCCTCAGTGGAATTGCTGCCTCTGTACTAGAGTGTGCATGAAAGTCTCTAACTCTGTGTCCACTTGCTGAACGTCCTACGCCTGCTGCAGGCAGTGCCCTCAGTTGCACCTGACTGTCGAGATACACCCCATGGGCAAGTTGTGTACCTGTAATGCCACCTTGTCTGCCTGATCCGCCCTCCTTTCTTGAAGGGAGGAAGAAGCACCTAGCTTACCCCTGAGCAGGTCCACAAAGAAATCAATGCTGCTGCTTTGGGAGATCAGTTTCTGGCACAGGAGAGCCTGCCAGGCTTTTGTCACCTATTTTGTGCATTATACACATGGTGCCTGGGGACAGGAACGTTGCAGGCCCCTTTGTTAAGTGAAGGTGTATTAGCAAATGTTCACTAATAATGAGAAAAACTCCTTATTCTGTGCAATAACAGCGGAAGCACTGCAGGAATTTACAGTGGTTTATATTTCAGCTGGTAGGAAGCAAACAAGTTCAGTAACTTTCAAAGTCCTGCACAATTCTGACTGGCGTAACCACATACCCCCTCAGCAATTGCCAGACTATTGTTCAGTTATTAATTAAATTCCTTTCCCCTTTTTATCTATTTCCTGAACTCCTGTGTGGTACAATATAGCAATAAATAAATCTATGGGCTACGTACAGTTAGAAAATTTCGCTCTTTATAGATAAGAAGGATGTTAGCAAAATAGTGCCTTTGTTTGGATTCTTAGTAGCTCAGTAAGACTTTGTGAACAAAGCAGTAATAATGCCATTTGTCCTTTTTCCAGCCTTGGTAGGTTTTAATGGCATCCTTCCCATATTCAGTGGCCTGTGGACGCCAGCTAGTGGTAAAATTTGGAACTGTTCAGTGAATTGGAAATGGTTCGAATCCCCCTCGGAAGGGGAGGGTGAATGAAAACGCACTGCTCAATCTCCTAATGTAGTTCTGTTACTACCCCAGGGATATAAAACATAGACAGTCACCATAATACTAGGGAATGCCAGTGAAACATGACCGTGCGTCATGTTTAGATGTGAACAGAACAAGCTTTGAACAAGAACAACTTAAATTTATGTAGCGCCTTTAATGTAATAGAATGTCCCAAGGTGCTTCACAAGCACATTATAAAACAAAATATGGCGCTGAGCCGTGGAAGGAGATATTAGGTCAGATGGCCAAAAGTTTGGTCAAAGAGGTAAGAGGTTAAGGAGTGCTGTAAAGGAAGAAAGTGAGGTAGAGAGGCAGAGGGTATTAGGGAGGGTATTCCAGAGCTTAGGGCCTAGGCAGCTGACGGTTTTAGAGTTCACATTTCACAAAGCAACCTGTGCTTCTAACGCAGGCCACTCAATAGCAATGTGCCAGGTCTTTATCATCTACTCATTTATTTGCCTCTATTTGGCTCCTCTCTGCAGCGAGTTTAGACCAGTGCGCGCTTCTAATAACGTGGTTTAGGGCACACGCTTGGAAGAATAAGGGCCTTGCAAATTTAGACAGCTTCTAATTCTTTTTCGGCCTGCTCCCCGGTGCCTTCCTCCTTGGCAGGGCCTTGCCAGTCAGGGTGGCAGGGGCAAGGTCAGGGGTCCACCGTTTTGCAAATGTTGTGGGCAGGTTGGGGGGAGAATCTGGACCTTTCTGTGGCAGTATGGAACAGTTCACGTGTGCATATTCTGCTCGTGCTGTTAGCACAAACAAAATTCGGATTGACTGGAAGAGTTTTAAATATTTATATAGAATATATTGGTGGTTGGAGTCTGGAACGAACTTCCTGAGAGAGTGGTGGAGGCAGGTTCGATCGAGGTATTCAAAAGGGAATTGGATTGCTATCTGAAAAGGAAGAACGTGCAAGGTTACGGTGATAAGGCAGGGGAGTGGGACTAGGCAGAGTGCACTTTCAGAGAGCCTGCGCAGACTCGATGGGCTGAATGGCCTCCTCCCGCACTGTAAAGATTCAGTGATTCTGAGTAACCTTTGGGTCCTAACAGGAAGAAGCTGACTTCCCGTTTGCAAGAGGCTGAGGAAGCAGTGGAGGCAGCGCAGGCTAAATGCTGCAGCCTGGAGAAGACCAAACAGCGGCTGCAATTAGAGGTGGAGGAGTTGGGAATCGACCTAGAGAAGGTGCGTCTCTCCTGGGTAACCTGAGAATGATAACAGAGCAATGACCCCAGTCCACAGTCCACAATAGCATATATCAGAAAGACGAGTGGTTTATAATCATTAACAACACAAAAACAGAATTACCTGGAAAAACTCAGCAGGTCTGGCAGCATCGGCGGAGAAGAAAAGAGTTGACGTTTTGAGTCCTCATGACCCTTCAACAGAACTAAGTAAAATAGGAGAGGGGTGAAATATAAGCTGCTTTAAGGTGGGGCGGGGGGGGGGGGGAGAGAAGTTGGGAGGGGTGGGGGTTGTAGGGACAAGCAAGCAGTGATAGGAGCAGATAATCAAAAGATGTCACAGATAAAGGAACAAAGAGATGTTGAAGGTGGTGATATTATCTAAGAGAATGTGCTAATTAAGAATGGATGGCAGGACACTCAAGGTACAGCTCTAGTGGGGGTGGGGTGGAAAGACTAACAGGTATAGATATAAAAATAATGGAAATAGGTGGGAAAAGAAAAATCTATATAAATTATTGGAACAAACAAAAGGGAGGGGGAAGAAACGGAAAGGGGGTGGGGATGGACGAGGGAGTTCAAGATCTAAAGTTGTTGAATTCAATATTCAGTCCGGAAGGCTGTAAAGTGCCTAGTCGGAAGATGAGGTGCTGTTCCTCCAGTTTGCGTTGGGCTTCACTGGAACAATGCAGCAAGCCAAGGACAGACATGTGGGCAAGAGAGCAGGGTGGAGTGTTAAAATGACAAGCGACAGGGAGGTTTGGGTCTTTCTTGCGGACAGACCGCAGGTGTTCTGCAAAGCGGTCGCCCAGTTTACGTTTGGTCTCTCCAGTTTTTCCAGGTAATTCAATTTTTGTTTTGGATTTCCAGCATCCGTAGTAGTTTTTTGTTTTTATCTCTGGGTTTATAATCATTACCTCATCCCTGGATAAAAACAGAATCACCTGGAAAAACTCAGCAGGTCTGGTAGCATCGGCGGAGAAGAAAAGAGTTGACGTTTCGAGTCCTCTCGTCAACTCTTTTCTTCTCTGCCGATGCTGCCAGATCTGCTAAGTATTTCCAGGTAATTCTGTTTTTGTTTTGGATTTCCAGCATCTGCAGTAGTTTTTTGTTTTTACCTCATCCCTGGATGTGGCTTTGTGTAAGCACTCTGGTGTAGCCGTTACTTTTACACGGAAGGTGGAGTTTTCAGGGTTTCGCCTTTCCTGCAGGTCACTCCCCTCTCCCTCTTCTCAGGATGGTCACTCATGCTGGGGTACAGTTTATATGGTTGCCTGTGGGAATCTGGTACTGTGTCCATTTGATCATTCTACACCAATCCTCACTCAACATCCAGTCAGACATGCTCTTCCGTTGCCATGGTGTCTGAGCAGCAATCCAGAGCAGGGAACCTTCGGTGGGTTTATCTTTCTCCCTCCTCCCCAGCCCGGGGTCCGGACATGAATTTCTCTTACCAGATAGAGGGCTCCCCTCGTGGAGGCCTCGGGTGGCAGTCTGATCCCTACACGCACTGTCTTGCAAGGTGCACATTTTATTACGAGGGTAGGCTTTCAGAACACATGGGCCGGGATTTTCCGGCCTTGTTGTGGAGGGACCCACCGCGGGGGATGCAGCGGCCCAGCCAAAGGTCCATTGACTTTCAACGGGACCGGACGATCCCAGCAGCAAGTGGGGCTGGATTTTATGTTCCTCCGCAGGGTGGGTGGTGGCGGAGCGGGAAGTGAGTGGTCCGCTTGCTTCTGCCCCCCGCCACCTCAGATCGTCCCGCCAAGCGGCAGATGGCCGACCAGGGGCCGTCCGGCAGGTAGACGGCCAATTCAAGGGTCAAAGGGGGGTCTCCGCGCCCAGCCGGGGGTCACGGCCGGGATTACGTCTCGCGGCAGAGGGATTGTGCCTCGAACAGGAAGTCAGTCACGGCTGTAAATCTAAAGGCCCCCCGCCCCCCCCCTGCTCTCTGAATCTGTCCTTTTTTTTTAATTGAAGGCTCAAGAAAGTCAAAAAATGAATTTGAAAGCCTGACAGACACTGTCACCTTCAGCAGCAGAACCTGCTGCTACATGCGGCCCTGGTCCAGGTGCTAGGCCTGTCCTTCTGCCTTTGTGCCACCTCGTTACACCTGCCGTAAAGCATTCCCAAACCTTTTTCCCAACCACCGCCTGGAAAATGCAGCACTCGGTTGAAAAATTCTGTACAATTGGCTTTTTCACAAGCTCAATAGCATGTTCATTGGCGATTTACAAATGGCGGGTGGCTTCTAATTTACTCACCCGCTCTCACCTCGTGTAACACTTGAGACTGGTGTGATGCTGTCATATTGCCTACCCGATGTTATCACGCCGTGTTTTATGTTCACGTGGGTTTGGGGGGTACAGTTGTGTGGGGCGGGGGTCATCCTGCCTGATTTGTGGCCATCAAATCCAGTCCATGGTTGAGATATTACAGTTCTCATTAAGTCAATGGAAGCAATGAAACTTATTTGCTTAAAGTAACTTGACATTTGATCCATGATTTTTCCATGGCAGCCAATATTCCATCAGTCTAACCTGCTGTCAACTTTCACCAGGGGTTGGGGGGGGAGGGGGTGGTTATTTTTGCACACCTGACTCACAGGTGGGTCAGAAAGTTCGGAGGGAAACCCACAGATCAGGATTTCCCCCCCACCCACGCACTGCTGACTGTATCTGCGACGTCACTGACGAGTTATTCATCAGCATTCTGAGCTGAACCTCCAGTGGAGTGGGGAACTGGTCACTGAAGGCCACAGCAACAAGTAAGGCCGTGCTGGGTGTTGGGGGGAAGATGTTGTCTAATCGGGTGGGCTGCCAATTCCAGTGGTTTGGTTGGGGGAGAATAGGGGCCTGAGGTGTGGAGATGGTCAGAGGCCTCTTAGTGAGAAGTGAATTGCACCCCTGAGGGCATCGGAGGCCTCAGGGCCATGGGGCGGTGGGGTGCCTCGGGGCTGAAGTGACGGGGTTTCGTAGGCCGTTGCGAGGATGAGAGACCTCGTGTTGGGAGGAAGGAGGTTTAGGGCCTCGTGGTGGGAAGGCCAATGTGGGTGCCCTATTGGAGAGGTTCCTCGGGGAGTTACCTGAAACCAGGAGGTAGATGTAAAGCCATTTCCCTCCTGAATCCACCAAGCCCTGGCCTTTAGAAAGCTGCCAGGTTAGCCGACACTCAAGAAACCAGCCAATCGGAGTTCAAATTCAAAAGCTGAAGGACATTGTGGCTTGCAGCCTCATTATTATATTTAAAGCTGCAACCTTCCCCCTTGTATTAGGTTGGTCGCTCACCCACCTTCTGACTTCAGTTAAAGTTGGAGTGGCTGGAGTTGGGTTGAGACTTTAACCCCTCCCCCACCAAACCCAGACCCACCTTTCCCTTCGGTCAAAATTCAGCCTTGTGACTCCATCTATAAGCAACACTTCTCGTGTTCCACAGTTTAATAAATTCCTGTAGGTGAATGTCAAAGATTTTAAACATTTAAATTGTAGCTGGGTTCCAAATCCACGTTGAAAATCTACCATAAAATGAGTTCTATAGCAGGATTCATGGCGGGTTTTACTTCTGGTAATATGCAAATAAGCTAGAGCAGAAATGTTGGGGAAAAGACACATATTAAAACCAGTGCAGTTTGTAAGCAGATCACTAATTGTGCCCAAAGCAGAAACTCCACCCCAAGCTGTTTGAACTAAACAGTCTGTATAATTTCTCTAACCTGAACCTGACTACTAAGAACTGATGCTGAAACCAATCCATCCTCAGGCCCAACTCCCCCGAGCCCACGGCATTTATCTGAATGTAAAATTGGCTTGAATTCTTCAAACCGCCTTCCCATTCTCCTTTTGGCGTTATTTTTTATTATAGGCCAATGCAGCAGGTGCAACCCTGGACAAGAAGCAGCGAATGATTGATAAGCAGATCTCGGACTGGCGTCAGAAGTGTGAGGAGATCCAGACCGAACTGGAATCCTCGCAGAAGGAGTGCCGCCAGTACGCCACCGAACTCTTCAAACTGAAGACCTCCTATGAAGAGCTGATTGAGCAAATGGACTCGCTTAAGCGGGAGAACAAAACACTCCAAGGTAAATTCCTGAAAAAAATCAGGCAGGGGGCTTTCAGGAATAAATATAAAATGTCGGGGTATGAGTCAGTATAAATATCAGACAGGAGTGACAATAAAGGGTAAGCTGACTCTCAACAGTTGGGAAAGGTATTGAGGAAACAAAGATAATGGCCAGGATTTTCCAGCCCGGTCATGATAGCACTATACATAAGTGTGATCATGAGCCAGTGTAACTTGGCTCATCACACACCTGCCAAGGTGCCGCCAATGAATTCTTCAGGCTCTGGTACACCTGCTCAGCAATGCTGTGGAGAACTGTCAAAGGAAGTCAGATACAGAGCTGTACCACCATCTACAAATATAGAGAAGGAGCATGCATTTATAGAAAGCGATCTTCAAACGTCACAAAGCTCTTCACATCCAGTGAAGTACTTTTGAAGTGTAATCTCTGTTGTGTTGTAGGGAAACACCGCAGCCCGTTTGTACAGAGCAAGCTCCGACAAACAACATTGAGAGAAAAGACCAATTGGAGGGCTAAATGTTGACCTGCTTTTCAATAGTGCCGTAGGACCTGAGAGATGAGAGATTAATGTCTCCTCTGAAATATGGCACCTCTGATAACACAGCATTTTTGGGGAGATGGTGGCATAGTGTTAATATGTCACTGAACTAGTAATCCGGAGGCCCAGGCCAATACTCTGGAGACATGGGTTCAAGTCCCATCATGGCAAGTAGTGGAATTTGAATTCAGTTAATAAAATCTGAAATATAAAGCTAGTCTCAGTAATGGTGACCGTGAAACCATTGTCGAATGTTGTAAATGCCCATCTGAGTCACTAGTGTGCTTTAGGGAAGGAAACCTGCCATCCTTACCTGGTCTGGCCTACATGTGACTCCAGGCCCAAGTAATGTGGTTGACTCTCAACTGCCCTCTGAAATGGCTGAGCAAGCCGCTCAGCTCAACAGGGGCAATTAGGGATGCAAATGCTGGCCTTGCCAGTGACACCCACATCCCATAATAAATTTTTAAAAATTGAATGAGTTGTGAGCCAGGATTTTTGCTCTGATTCGGAGGCAAGATCTCATTCAGGTCGTGCAGTGATGGTAACAGCTCCATCTCTTTACGGTCATGTTGCTATGTTGAACTGTGGGATGATGCTGTGTAATAGAACAGAAGGACCACCATCCTCACCTCAATCAGAACCAACTGTACTTCAGCAACTGTGGAACAGGTCAGGTCTGCAGAGTCACGCCTGCATCTTGAGTTTCTTTACCCTTCATTTTGACCAGCCTCCTCTTTTTCCTCAGCCTTTTGAGATGCTTTTTGATGCTCTTCAGAACCTGTAGAATTTTTGACACCCTTTTCTGACATCCCCCTTAAGTTGGCCCCATCCTTTAAATTTCAGTTACCGGCAACTTTCCACCCCATCTACTAGGCTGCTCCCTACCCCTGTCTCAATCTACATAGGAAACTATGTTAATGTTAATGGACCAACCAACCTAGAATTGGGTACAAATATCACACTTCCATTTGAGTCTGTCTAAAATATGCCAATAAAGATTACATAGCATCCAATACTGGGTCGCATTTGCAGATATCACTATAAAAAGAGATAGGAAGTACTAGGGAGGTTAAGATCAGGAATTCCTGGGCACGTTCCTATATGTAACCATTGTTCCCAGGCCAGTTATAATGTGCTGCATTCCCAAAGATTTGCACTGACTCTCTGGGCAACAAATAGTTTCACTGCACTTGTGAGGCACTGCCTGAGCTCTGTGGCTGCGTTCCTGGCTGTTGTCATCGAGGTTTCTGGCAGCTGCTGGAAACCAACAGCCGGAGAGAACTGAGGCCTTTGGATCATTCATCAAGAAGGGGAGACGGGAAGGGAGAATAGGGATTTAGGACTGCCCAAACTTATAGGAGCCTTCCAGTCATCACAGAGCATGAGGCTTTTGCTTCAGTTATGTTGCTGGAAAGGATCTCACTGAAGCGACTCTGCTTTCACTTTCATATTCAAGATGGAAATAGATAGATTTCTGGACTCCAAAGGCATGAAGGGGTATGGGGAGAGAGCGGGAGGAATAAATGGCAGAGCAGCCTCGAAGGGCCGAGTGTCCTGCTCCTATTTTCTACGTTTTCACTCTTTTCCTCATTTGCTTCCACAGAGGAGATTACTGATTTGACCGACCAGCTGGGGGAGGGTGGGAAGAGCGTCCATGAGCTGCAGAAATCCAAGAAGAAGCTGGAGATGGAGAAAGAAGAGCTGCAGGCAACTCTCGAGGAGTCGGAGGCCGCACTGGAGGTAAGCGCAAGCGAAACTCAGCGCTCGCCCCCACTAGTGCCAAAAATACAGCAACTCCTTCTCTAAGTATTGTAGGGGAATAGCAACCGGCCAGTAGTTGGCCCTTATTGTCCTGTTGCGTTTACAGAGAATGCTTGTCTGAGATCTGTTTTGTCTTGTTTGGTAAGGGACAGAATTTGTAGGGGTAGGAACCCTGTGCTTGTTCAGTCCCTAAAGAATATTGCATCTATGTTATTGCAAACCAGAATGAGAGGCTGCTTACTGAGAGTCTGCAGCCTCAAAGATGGAGCAGATTCAGCCTGTAACCTTTTGAATATTCACCAGTAGGATTGCACATGGTGGTAGGAAGTGAGGATTTATCATTAATGTCAGTGATGGTGAAATTCAGCCTTGTCTGGCTTGGTAGAGGACACATCGGCAATTGGGGCATTAAATCAAATTCAGTATCTGTGGTACACTGTCCTCTTGTTGCTCAGGGCAGAGAATCAGTGCTCCCTTCGTAGGGTTTATTCGTACTGTTTCCTGCAGTGGCTTTGGTGGATCTTGATGCCCCAGTACTTTAAGTTGCTGTAAGTTTCTGTCACGCTGCCCCCTGCTGCATTTTTGTAGCAGTGCTGCCTCTGAAAGCAGCTCCAATTCAGTGCCTGCGCTGACAGGTTAGTGAGTTGGCACTGCTGCTGGTGTTGCCAGAGGACTTCATACCCAATTAAAGAGGGGGGGGGGGGCATGTTCACTGATGACTCTGAGGGGCAGCAATACCACCTCAGCAACAATGTAAGCTTTGCTTCCTGAGAGAACACCACCTTCTTCAGCGCAGAAGCCAGCATTGTGGTGTTCATCATGTTCAGGCCAGTAAAGATCTTACCCACCCTTCTGGGAAGGTCCAATCACCAGAAAATAAAATCACAAAGTCAAACTCTAGAGTCTTTTGCCGTGAAGTCTTCCTGACCAATGGGGCACAACACAGGGAGCCTGGAACATTGAGACCGGCTTCTCTTTTTCAAGATCTAAAAATTAAAATCTGGGTGTCAGTGGAAGTGGCCACAAAACTGTCAGATTGTTCTTCACTAACTAGTTCACCAGCTAGTTCACTACTGTTCTTCACGGAGGAAACCTGCCATCCTTTACCCAGTCTGGCCCACATGTGACTCCAGGCCCACACGAGAAGGAATGGGCAATAAACGCCAGCCTTGCCAGTGACACCCATATCCCGAGAATAAATTGAACCCGGAATTTAAGCGCTGCTATCAAAAGAAAACCCAACTGATTTGTGTAGCTTCCAATGGGTCCTCAGAGCATTACCCTGGATTTCTGGATTACTAGTCCAGCGACAATACCACTACACCATCACCTCCCCCAAGTGACTGTGAGTGAATGGTTTATAAACACCCTAATCTGGCACCCTCTGACTGTACGTGAATGTACACTGGTTAGTGAACACCCCAATCTCACTCCCCCGCCACTGGCTGTATGTGAATGTACACTGGTTTGTGAACACCCCAATCTCACTCCCCCCTGACTGTACGTGAATGTACACTGGTTTGTGGAACACCCCAATCTCACTCCCCCGCCACTGGCTGTATGTGAATGTACACTGGTGCATGGACACCCCACTCTGACTCCCCACTGAGTGTACGTGAATGTGCAATGATTTATGAACACCCCAGCCTAACTCCCCCCCTCCCTGACTGTAAGTGAATGCCAACTCAGCACAGGGTCCTCATACTGTAACTCGGACTCTTTCAAATTCTCTCCTTTGTGATATCTGTTTAAAACCAGATCATGCCCTTTCTGATTTCTACAATGACAATTTATCCTTAAACTGTTTGTGTCTATTCATCTACGCTCTGTATGTGTTGTTCCAAAGCTGACACTGTTACTTCCATCTCCTTTTCTATTTCTCTTAGCCCCTCTTGAACCTTTCTCTCTTGGCTTCTTCCTTTCCTGCCACCCAGTCATGCCATCTTTTACTTCACCCTTCTTGGGCACTTTGCCCCTCAATCTCTCTCCCGACACATCATTACTCCTCTACCTTCCCATGCTCCTGCCATCATCCACATTGAATTCCCCTTGGGTAAGTCCACAGCTACCCTCTTTGACTCCCTCAGCATTCTCCTCTATCAAAGCTGACCATTATTCCCAGATCACCCTGGACAGCAAAAATAACACCCAGATTTCTCCACGCCAAATTATCCCCTTAACCCGCTCTCACCTGCCCCGCCACCTACTCTCCAATCTGAGGAAAAATGCTGCATTGTCATAAGTGATATTCTTTGAATGGGAAGTTAAATTAAGGCCCTATCCAATGCTTTAGGCGAGCGTTAAAGATCTCAGGGTTATTTTTGAAGAAGAGCTGAATTTTCCCAGTCTACTAGTCACCATTTTATCTTTCCTCCAGCAGCACTAAAAGCCAATTAACAGCCTATTCAGCTGTTGCTGTTTGCCCAATCTTGTTCTGTAGAAATTAACTGCTGCACTTACCTACATAACAAGAGTCACTGCACTCTAAAATAATTCACTGTGTTTTTTGAGAGCAGTGAGAGGTATTATATGGAACTAATTTTAACCTTAGGCATTGGTCTCAGATGGATGCTATCAAATTGACCACTGATTTCATTCCACCCCAATTTTCTCATCCATTGACAGCTTTGGAGAGGAATCATGGGTTTGGCGTTCGACAGGTGGCTAATTCGAAATTATTTATTTTGCAACGTGACAAAAGTTAAGATTACTCCCTATAAATTTCGTTTTTTTTTACTTATCAGTTTCTTATCCACCTTTATCAGTACAGTATATTCTTCGACACGTTATATATTCCTTTCACGTACTGATAAATTGGTCTGGATTTTGTGGTAAAAATAATGGTGAGATTAACCAATCTTCCCTTTGAAAATTTATTGCTGTGTGCAGCCAGTTTTTTCAACGCACAGTATCTATAAATTTGCACACACGGCATTTAACATGGAACAAGGAGTGCATTGTATTTTCCAGGCTACTGCACAGCCCTTCACCTGCGCAACTTAGTGGGAACGTTGAGGCTAACAGTGTTCACCATTATTAATGAGTAAATCGGGCAACGCGTTCCAGGGCAGTTAAATGCAGAAATCAGGAAGTTGCCATCCTGTTTATCTTGCTCCTCCATAAGCTTCACTACATCATCACCTCGCTGAGATACACCGCATTGGAAGCTGTGGCTCAGTGTGAAGTTGCTACTTTCAACGCAACAGCTACTCACTAAGCACATCAGAAAAAGTTTGGGCTTGTCCATTCTGGTGAAAATACAGTTTAAAGGCACAATGAGCCTTATTTACTTACAAGCAACATCTCTGGCACTGTAAAGTGACTTCTTCAAGTGTGGAGTCTCATTCCTTCAGATGTTAATTACTGTTGAAGGATTAAAGAAGAACTAAAAGCTTTTCTTTGCTTCAATTTAAATTTCATTGCAATTTCGCTTTATTGTCCATACGAAAATTAATTTTGGGTATGTTGCTCGTTTGTTAAAAAATTAAATATAAATGAATAATAACAATAAAAGGAAAGAAAATTACCCTAATGCAGAGGTCTAACTTTAATTAAAATGTGTATTTAAAGCAGCCTACAGTGTCTCCTTAATCTGCCTCTTAATCCCGTCTTCTTTCCCTCTCATTATTTGTCTTTCTGTGCCTAATTTGGCATTGAATTCAATCCTACAGTTTACACTTCCTGATTCAGACGCTGCACTGCTCATTAACAATATTTCAGTCTGATTGGCTAAGGAGTTACACACTTTCTTATCCTGTTCACACAGGTCCCAGACCTGCTATAGAGGATACTCTGCCAAAATGGGTTTCTAATCACAGCAGGTCCCAGTGCAAAAGCCCGTAGAATGTCTGTAGGCAAGTGTAAATGTAATGAATGGCTGGTGATATTCATTTGCCACCGACCTCAAATCCAGTTTTAAATTGATTCTAAATTTTGTGCCATCTTCACCAACTTCTACTGAATAAAAGCTTTCAAGCATATAAATGTGATCCTATCTGTATGTGAGTGTGACTGTTTCTTGACATTTTGACTTGTTTTGTTTCCAAAATGCACTCAGTCAGCTTGCAATTTTGTGGTGAATTCGTAGAGTATCAGCTTCATAACATTTAGACAAACTAGCGGACACTGTTTTAAGAATAAGAGGTCTTCCTTTTAAGACAGAGATGAGAAGTTTGTTTTCTCTGAGGGTTGTTAGTGTGTGGACTTCTCTTCCCCAGAAAGCAGCGGAAGCTGCTTTAATTTATCCAAGGCAGAGTTAGACAGGTTTTTGATAGGCTAGGGAGTCAAGTGTTAATAGAGGGGGGGGGGCAGACAGCAAAGTGGAGTTGGGACCACAACCAGATCAGCCATGATCTATCTGACAGAGCAGGTTCAAAGGGCTGAATCGCCTACTCCTGCTCCCCAGTTCTATGTTCCTATTTAAGTTCTAGAGTGTTTTCATCCTTCCCCCTGGTGCACTGAACGTTTAGTTGTGTAATATTGGAGACACACAGTTAGAAAGGCACAGAACCCAATTTATAGCTGCTCCCTGCAGCTGCTTATTTAAAAAATTGACTTCTTACTATAATCTTATTACATTGAGGCTTGCTAAATGTTGATTGCTGGGACTCAGTACCTGTATGTAGTTACATTATAAGTAAATGTATTTAAGATAATCGGCTCTACCAAGACTTCATTCCTCATCACTCTGTATGATGAGAAGACACAGGGAGAAGCTGCTTCACGCAAGATTACACTAATTCCTCAGGACTTGCAATGTTGCATTCATTTTAGTTTTGGTTATCTCAGTAGGGTTTGAGCACTACTGAAAAGGAATTGATGTTGTCAAGTGTCTGTGTAACTGTATTACAGTTAGTCTCAGAGTTTGTTATTCTGTGATAAAGAAAGACAGCGAGATGCTTTGAAAGTGTAGTCACTGTTATAATGTAGCAGCCAATTTGTGCACAGCAAGCTCCCACACCAAGTAACTTTCATATAGGGATGTAGCCTGAGAGATAAATATTGACTGAGACGAACTCCCCTGCTCGTATTTGAATGGTACCATGGACTCTTTGCTGTCCACCTGAGAAACCCTATCCAGTGGTTTTGGTGGGTTTTTTTTAAATCCCATGGCATATTCGTGGAAGAGCAGAGAGGTTATGTAGTCTACCACTCATCCTTTTTGCTTCAAGCAGCGGCACCACACGCGATGTGCATCCACAATTGCCCGTCAATGGGGCATGTGTGGAAGGTCATGCAGCACGGCCCACATTTCAGCAGCCATTAGGTAAGGGATCAGGTGCAAATTACTGCCAATTGATTTCCAAATCTTATTTCCCTTTCCCTTTATATTTGCCAATCACCTCTTTGTTCTCTCCCTCTTGGGCCTTGACAATAGTTGCTAATAGGCTGTGATGTCTTTTTAAGCCTTTCAAAGGCTTTCAGATATTTGATGACTCAGTAATGCTGCTCCCCTTTATTTCCATATCCATTCCAACTTACCCACACACAGTTTTCCGATGCCACTGCTAGTGTTCTTCCTCCGTCCCTCCAAAGTTCCATCTGAAGCTATGTGCAGTTAGGATAATGAGTTGAATTCGGAAAATTGGATACAATTAGCAAGCTTCCATTCATGTCAATGTGATGCTCATTTTTAATCATTTGGGTGTCGGCCCAGTAGAAAACCATGGGTTAGCATCGGGCACTTTCAGATCAGGTAGAGCTGCTAGATGCAGAGGAAAGGCACCTCTTCCCTGTCTTCAATCTATGAGGTTAATAATATCTGATGGAAGCAACAGACAAATTCCATATGAATACATATTTATATGATCATATCCAAAACAATAAATTTCAAATTATAACAGAAAATGCTGGAAAAACTCTGCAGGCCTGGCAGCATCTGTGAAGAGAGAAACTGAGCTAACGTTTCAAGTCCCCTGAAGAAGAGTCATACAGATTCAAAACGTTAACCCTGTTCCTCCCTCCACAGACGCTGCCAGACTTGCTGGGCAGAATTTTCTCCCCGTTGGGGAGGGAAGTTGATGGGCTGGCGCATGCGGGCGCGCTTCCGATCAGCGCCCCCGATCGGAGGCGCGGCGCCATTTTATGTGGGCGGGCCAATTAAGGCCCACCCAGCGTGACGTCCGCCGGGAAGTGCTATGCGCTCCCTGTGTGGGCGGTGGGGGAGAATCTCTAAACTGAAGAGTGCGCTCTTTCGCGCATGCGCACGGAATCACAGTGCAGAAGAGGCCTTTCGGCCCATCGAGTCTGCACTGACATGTGAGAAATATCTGACCTACCTACCTAATCCCATTTACCAGCACTTGGCCCATAGCCTTGAATGTTATGACGTGCCAAGTGCTCATCCAGGTACTTTTTAAAGGATGTGAGGCAACCCGCCTCCACCACCCTCCCAGACAGCGCATTGCAGACCGTCACCACCCTCTGGGTAAAAAAGTTTTTCCTCACATCCCCCTAAACTTCCTGCCCCTCACCACCTTGAACTTATGCCCCCTTGTGACTGACCCTTCAACTAAGGGGAACAGCTGCTCCCTATCCACCCTGTCCATGCCTCTCATAATCTTGTACACCTCGATCAGGTCACCCCCTCAGTCTTCTCTGCTCCAACGAAAACAACCCAAGTCTATCCAATCTCTCTTCATAACTTAAATGTTTCATCCCAGGCAACATCCCGGTGAATCTCCTCTGCACCCTCTCCAGTGCAATCACATCCTTCCTATAATGTGGCGACCAGAACTGCACACAGTACTCCAGCTGTGGCCTCACCAAGGTTCTATACAACTCCAACATGACCTCCCTACTTTTGTAATCTATGATTGATAAAGGCAAGTGTCCCATATGCCTTTTTCACCACCCCACTAACGTGCCCCTCTCCCTTCAGAGATCTTTGGACACACACACCAAGGTCCCTTTGTTCCTCAGTACTTCCTAGTGCCATGCCATTCATTGAATACTTCCTTGTCAAATCACCTCACACTTTTCAGGATTAAATTCCATCTGCCACTTATCTGCCCATTTGACCATCCCGTCTATATCTTCCTGTAGCCCAAGACACTCAACCTCACTGTCAACCACCCGGCCAATCTTTGTGTCATCTGCAAACTTACTAATCCTACCCCCCACATAGTCATCTATGTCGTTTATCTAAATGACAAATAATATGGGACCCAGCACAGATCCCTGTGGTACGCCACTGGACACTGGCTTCCAGTCACTAAAGCATCCTTCTGTCATCACCCTCTGTCTCCTACAACTAAACCAATTTTGAATCCACCTTTTCAAATTACCCTGTATCCCATGTGCCTTTGCCTTCTTTATAAGTCTCCCATGTGGGACCTTGTCAAAGGCTTTGCTGAAATCCATATAAACTACATCAACTGCACTACCCTCACCTACACACCTGGTCACCTTCTCAAAAAATTCGATCAAATTTGTTAGGCATGACCTCTCTCTGACAAAGCCACGCTGACTATCCCTGATCAAACCTTGAGGTGAGTGCACTCATCTCACTGAGGCTAAGTGCTGCCTCAGGGAAATCAGCTCTACTTTCAACAATAGTAAAAATAGAAGAAAAAAAATTCCCTTACATGTCCGCCGGGGCTCCTGGCCTGTCCGCCAACCTTAAGGCTGGACGGGCAGGTCCTTTAATTGCTTCATTGATCCTGTCAATGGCCTCAATTGGCCATTGACAGGTCAGCGGGCCCGCAGCTGATTTTGCTGCGCTCCCGCCTTCCTGAAAATTTAGATGGGGTGGGGTTACGTCATCCCGCATCATTTTACGTGTCGGCGAGCAGGCCCCGCCCCCGCTCGCCGACGGTAAAATCCTGCCCGCTGAGTTTTTCCAGCATTTTCTTCTTTTATTTCAGATTTCCAGCATCCGCAGTATTTTGCTTTTATCTGAGAGTAAATTTCAAGTTTGCAAAACAAATTGCATTTTAGTGCAAGTGCAGTTCGAGTTATACCTGTCACAAAGGAGGGTGGTTGTAATTATTGGAGGCCAATCATCTCCGTCCCAGAACATCGCTGCAGGAGCAGAATTTTACGAGTCGGCGAATGGGGGCGGCGCCTGCTCGCCGAAGTGTAAAATGACATGCAGTGACGTTGGGGGGAACTCCTGACATCACCACGCCCCATTTAAATTTTCAGGAAGATGGGGGCGCAGTGAAATCAGCTGCGCGCCCGCCGACCTGTCAATGGCCAATTGAGGCCATTGACAGGGTCAATTAAGTAATTAAAGGACCTGCCCGTCCAACCTTAAGGCTGGTGAGCAGGCCAGGAGCCCCGGCTAATGTAACATTGTCACATGAGGGGATATGTAAGGGAAATTTTATTTTTCTATTTTTATCTTTTTTACATGTACAGCTGATCTCCCTGAGGCAGCACTTAGCCTCAGGGAGATGAGTGCGCCCCTTTTGTGCGTAAGCGCGAAAGAGCGCACTCTCAATTTTGGGATTCCCCCCCTGCCCGCACAGGGAGCGCATCGGGCTTCTGTGCGGACGTCACGCTGGGCGGGCCTTAATTGGCCCGCCCACGTAAACTGGCGGCGCGCCTCCGATTGGGGGCTCCGATCGGAAGCACGCCTGTATGCGCCTGCCTTTCAACTTCCCTCCCGACGGGGGGAAAATTCAGCCCCAGGATGACGTTCCTAGGTCCAGCCATCTTCAGCTGTTTCAGCAATGGCCTTCCCTCCATCATAAGGCTTGAAGGGGGATGTTCACTGATTACACAATGTTCAGTATCATTCACAACTCCCCAGATACTGAAGCAGTCCATGTGCTTACACAGCAAGACCTGGACAACACTCAGGCTTGGGCTGCTAAGTGGTAAGTAATGTGTGCACCACACAAGTGTTAGGAATTGATCATCTCCAACAAGAGAGAACCTAACTGTTTCCCCTAGACATTCAACAGCATTACCATCACTGAATTTCCCATTATCAACATCCTGGAAGTTACCATTGACCAGAAACTGAACTGGGCCAACCTAATAAATAATGTGGCTATTAGAGCAGATCAGGGACTAGGGATTCTGAGGCAAGTCGCTCACCTCCTGACTTGTAAAGCCTCTCCACCATCCAGAAGGCACAAGCCAGGAGTGTGATGGAATACTTTCCACTTACCTGGATGAGTGCAGCTCCCACAACATCAAGAAGCTTGACACCATCCAGGACAAAGAGGTCTGCTTGATCGGAACCCCATCTATCGAGTTAACTATCAACCCCTCCCACACCTCCCCACTGTGTGTACTATATACACTTCACTGTCATTGGACCAAAACCCTGGAACTCCCTTCCAAACTGCACTGTAGATGCACCTACACCAGTTGGACTGCAGTGGTTCAAGATGGCAGCACACCACCTTTTCAAGGACATTTAGGGATGGACAAAAAATGTTGGCCTTACCATCAATGCCAACATCGCATGAAAGAATAAAAAACCTGTTATCTCAGAATATTATGGTTCCTTTTTGCTACAAGTGCAAGGGCTGTTGTGACTATTAGGTTACAATCACAGGTGTTATTTTTCTATGTATTACAGTACATTTACAGGACTTGTCTTTCTGGATAACTGATACATTTACAGGGTAGTTTTTCTGATTATCACAATACATTTACATGGGTCAGTGTGTCTGAATATTACAGTACATTTACTGGGGTGTGTTTTCTGAATATTATGGTACATTTACAGCAGTGCGTTTTCTGATTATTACCAGACATTTACAGTATAGTGTTTATCTGAATATTATGGTACATTTACAGGGTAGTTTTTCTGAGCATTATGGTACATTTTTAGGGGCTGCTGTGTCGGAAAGTTACAGTACATTTACTGGGATGTTTTTTTCTGTGAATTACCGTGCATTTACAGGGTTGTTTATCTGAGTATTACCGCGTATTTACAGGGTTGTTTATCTGAGTATTACCGCGTATCTACAGAGTTGTTTTTCTGAGTATTACCGTGTATTTACAGGGTTGTTTTTCTGAGTATTACCGTGTATTTACAGGATTGTTTATCTGAGTATTACCGTGTATTTACAGGGTTGTTTTTCTGAGTATTACCGTGTATTTACAGGGTTGTTTATCTGAGTATTACGGTTCCATTCACTGAGCCACTGGCCAGTTACTGACCGTGGAGTGTTATTTATTTGGCTGACTGTTGTTCCCCTGGTTTCAGGCTGAAGAGAGTAAGGTGGTTCGATTGCAGCTCGAGCTGACCCAAGTGAAAGCAGAGATTGACCGCAGAATCCAGGAGAAGGAAGAGGAGTTTGAGGCAACACGGTAATCTCATTTTCTCCCTGCAGTATTTAGTCAGCATTGGTGCACCGAGTTCAATCACTGTGTTTGAACTGAACCCAGACTGAGGTGACAGGAGCCTTTACCACTGCCTTTTGGCAGCAAGACAGCCAGTTTCCCGCCACCCCTGAGTGGGGCAGATCCTGGAGGAGCACCCACTTGCTCTAGGGTAATCAGGACGATGCAGCTGAAGTCCCGTTACCGGCAGGGCTACGAATGAAGTGCTGGAAAATGGGATTAGGCTGGGTGGCTCGTTTCTCAGCTGGCACAGACATGATGGGCAGAGTGGCCTCCTTCTGTGCTATTAACATTTTCTACATTTTCTAATATCTGTAAAGGAGGAGTGCACAGGGATGTGGGGAGAGGGCGAGGGAGTGGCAGCACGCGAATTGCTCCTCGGGAGAGCCAGTGTGGATACGATGGGCTGAATGGCCTTTGTCTGTGCTGTAACCGTTCTATGATTCTATTCTATGAATTAGGTGTCATCCTACAGACTCCTCAAACTTCAGCAGGCAGCGTCCTCCCAGTCTGGTCACCCAGTATTGCAAACCATGGGCTTTCAGCCCCATCGTCTTCTGCTAGTTTTTGATCGATTTTACTGAGCTTTCGGTTATTGTGAAGGATTATCTTCTGCTGATTGGCCGGTGACTGAGAGTCCTCCCTGGGCAATGACCATCTCTCCTGTCATTCCTTTAAACTGTTGCCGTCAAACTCTGCTCCATATGGGGGGGATTGAGCCTTCCAATCGTCGATTTCTCTCTCGGTTAACATCAAAATGGTCTTTTCCTTCGTTGTAAAACGTGAGCTTTTTCTGTCCAAGGGTGGAGTAAAGTTTTTAATATAATTTCCGCTGCTTCCCTCACCTCCCCCGCCTTCGCATTCTCACCTTTCTGAGCAGTTGCTGACACCTGCTGTGGTACAGAGGCCACAGGCGGCAGCTGCCCTCATGTGAACCCCAATGTGAATGTTGGCAGGCTGTTCACCTGTGTGTGGCCTCATCGCAGCTGGGCTTGGTCCTATTCTCCCTATGCTTCCCAGCAGTGGCGGGGGGGCAGGGTTGGGGGGTTGGGGGGGTGGGGTTGGGGGGGTGGGGGGGCAGGGTTTGGGGGGCAGGGTTGGGGGGCAGGGTTGGGGGGGTGGGGGGGATGGGTGAGGCGGGCTCCAGTATCTCACTCAGAGTGGGGATCACTGGTGAATTTTCCTTCTTATGGCCCAGGAAGGTGGAGGGAAATTTTAATAATCACCGAACTGAGATCAGCTAAATCAACACAGACTGGAGTTCAAGGCAGGGGAGCCCTTCCGGCCTGTGTGGCTCACCCCCATACCACAGAGTGTTTTGTACAGGTCGGAATCAGCAGGAAGACTATATGGTAAGTAAATGTGTGATAGAATTAAGGAGAAAATACACATTCGGCAAATAAAATAGACCACAAGACAGCCCAATGCTCTACTTTATAAAACTCATAAATCGTATGTAAATGATTGCAAATTTAAGGAACTTAAACTGACAGCATAATGATCTTGGACTTGAATATAAACTGCAAAGTGCAGCAGTCCTTTCATTTTAAAAAAATATTTATTCTTTCACGGGATGTGGGCGTCGCTGGCTGGGCCAGCATTTATTGCCCATCTCTAATTGCCCTTGAGAAGGTGGTGGGTAGCTGCCTTCTTGAACCGCTGCAGCCCGACGTGGTGTAGGTAAACCCACAGCGCTGTTAGGAAGGGAATTCCAGGATTTTGATCCAAAGACAGTGAAGGAGCGGCGATGTATTTCCAAGTCAGGATGGTGTGTGACTTGGAGGGGAACTTGTAGGTGGTGGTGTTCCCCTGCGTCTGCTACCCTTGTCCTTCTAGGTGGTAGAGGTCACAGGTGTAGAAGGCGCTGTCGAAGAAGTTAAGGAGACCTGCATTTTGCAATGTATTGTAATTATTTGCATAGTTAAATATTCATAATTGTGTGAACCTTTTATTATTTTACACTTTTGTTGTAAGAGTGGCTGAGTTGCTACTATTAATATTAGGGTTGATCTGCAGACACTTCTTGGGTGGAAACATTAAGTTTATTTACAATATACTCAGCAGCTACTACACGTGTGCTTTCAACTCCAACTCTACCTCCACACTGACTGGTGAGGTAGCCCACGCTACTCTCCTATTGGTTACTACAGATCATGTGATCTTCCTTAACAAGTATTATTCTTAAAGGTACATTACACATTAAACAAAACCACAATTACTACAACTTTATTTTTATTTTACTGATCATCCTTAACCATGTTATAAATTATGAATACTTGTTTTATTTGTATTGTCATCACAATTTGTCACCTGCTGCCAGGCTGATTTTTTCGACCTGTTTTTCCATGGTGGACAGGAAGGAGGCAGTAATGTGTGTTTGCTGAGATTAATGTTTTCCTCTCCAAGTTTGAAATGGCTGAAATTGACAGTGTTTAGTAGCACCTCCAAAGTGAATTAACCTCTGCTGCTTATTCCTAACGAAGTATCTGTTTCCAGCCTTTGCTCACGTTTCTCTTCTTCTCTTCTGTCTTCCATAACTTCTGTCGGATATCCCCTCCCTCCTGTGGTAAGTCTGAAACGTGCACTTTTCTCTTTATAGAGTTCGTATTGAACCATTTAGAGAGTTTCTGGCCCACAGCAGCATCAAAGGATTGTCTTGGATGTTGCGCCTTCCTTTAGTGGCCAACATTGGGGTGTGAATTCAGGTTGAGAAGGATCCAATTATTGTTGAGAAGTCATGGGGCAGGGAAAAGCCAAGGTTCAGGAGAGGAGCAGGGTACAGAAGAGGAGGGAGATCAAGTTAGATGATCTCCAAGAATTGGCTTTCAAAGTCTTTAGATTGCATCGGGAAGGGAATTCAAAGGAAAGAAACAAAAGTGGTATTTTGGAGCCCCAGGAAAGAATAAATTAGAACAGCAACAGCTTATAAATTACATAACACCTTTAACCTAGTAAAACATCCCAAAGTGCTTCACAGGAGCATTATCGAACAAAATTTGATACTGATCCACAAAATGAGATAATAGGACAGATAACTAAAAGCTTAGTCAAAGATAAAGGGTTTAACTATCGTCATAAGGAAGAAGAGACGGAGGATAGGGAGGCTTAGGAAGGGAATTCCAGAGTCAGGGACCTCCGCAGCTCAGCCACCAGTGGTGCAGCGATTAAAATCAGGAATGTACAAGAGGCCTGAATTGGAGGAGTGAAGAGACCTTGGAGGGTTGATTACTGCCTGAAGGCGATTACAGAGATAGGGAGGGGTGAGGCCATGGAGGGATTTCAAAAGAAGGGTGAGAATTTTAAAATCAAGGTGTTGCCGGACTGGGAACCGATATGGATCAGCGAGCACAGGGTGGATGGGACTTGGTGCAAGTTAGAGCAGAGTTTTGGGTGAACTCGAGTTTACGGTGTGTGGGAGGGGTGTGATGTGATTGTAAAATTGAACGTTTTAATGTTTCTAGTTGACACTTAGTGACGTCTTTGTTATCTGGGATCAGAGCTAGACATTTTCTCCTCTTAGTGTTGCTGCTTGAAAGGGTTTGGCATTTGCCTCAGAGCTTTCCAATGACTGGACCATGTTTTACCTATCAAGGAAAAACCACCAGCGAACTCTGGACTCGTTGCAAGCCAGCCTTGATGCAGAGGTGAAAGGTCGCGGGGAGGCGCTGAGAGTGAAGAAGAAGCTGGAGAGTGACCTGAATGAGCTGGAGATCCAACTGGACCAAGGGAACAAGAACAACAGTGAACTGGTGAAGCTACTGAAGAAGATGCAACAACAGACAAAGGTAAGGCAAGAGCTGGAGGCTGCGAGAATAACAGGCCGCAGTATCGGATGGGGATAGTTTAAAATACAACAAAGCCAACACTATCAGTGAGAGAGGACATCTGATCCGTCTTACCCCATCCATTTGGAAATTCAAAAAAATGAACGTGAATTGTAGGTTTGCTTAAAATACCAGAAAAAGCACATGCATTTACATAGCACCTTTCACAACCCCAGGATGTCTCAAAGCGCTTTAAAAGTATTTTTGAAGTGTCGCTGTTGTAGGAAACGTGACAAGCAACTTGTGCACAGCAAGCTTCTAGAAACATCCAAGAGTTAGTGACCAGGTATTCCATTTCAGTGGCTCTGGCTCCCTTAATGATGAACCCATTCCAAGTGTTGATCACAAAATGCATGAAGAAGTGTTTTCATGACTTCTCTCCTCAACGTTCACCCCTTTTAACCTATGCCCTGTGTTCTATTTTGGACACCTTCCAGTGATGTAGTGCTCCAGGTTAACCTTTTCTAGATAGGACTTGCATTTATATAGCGCCCTTCATAACCTCAGTACATCTGAAGAGAGGAGGGAAAAGGAAGCGAATCTTACATTCCGGATCCCACTGCCTCGTAGCAGAAACTCATGAGCCTGAGCCAACGTCATCCTCGAACCGAGGGAGAGCTGACATCCCAAAGTGCTTTACAGCTAATAGAGTATTTTATAAGCATTGTTACTGTTGTAGTGTGAGACTGTGTTGTTTAATATCTAGAATACTTTTGAAAGTGTCTCTTTCAGTCTCCTTCTCTCAAGATTGGAGACCCCTTTTCTCAGTCCTTTGCCACAAGGGATCTTCCATGTATTCTCTGCATGGCTTGAATAATTTTCCTACCTGTTAGTGTTCAGCGAAGGAACAGCCTGGCAAGCGGCGAATGAAGACATTTGGTCCAGAAATTGCCACTACACAGTCATTTTTGTTGTAATTTCTTCTCATCCTGGTTTCTTTCATGAGCCCTTCCCAAACTCCAGATGAGAGACTGAGTGAGTGATGAACCCACTGCCGGGCAGTCTAAAAGCAGCCACTGGAGGGAGAACCAAGCCCAGCCTGTGGTCGGTGCTTGACTTCTGCTCAAACTCTGTCTCTGACGCGAGTGAGGTTCACTCTGTTTGAAATCGTGGACATTAGTTCTCGCCTCGCCAACCTGTCCGTACGATGTTGGGTGTCAAAAGAAATGCCACCCACCTTTTTAACTTTCTCTGTTGCCGGAAGCCAGGGGAGTGATATGTTCCTGTTTTACCTCAATCTGATTGGCCAATTCGTCATCTGTGTGACAACTTATTATTGAAACAGTTCTTTGTCATATTTCAGCCACATTATATTTGTGGTTTCCTCTCAAATGGGCTCATTTTTCTTTCTGAAAGGGCGGCCTGCTGGGAACCATTGATCCTAACAGTTTAATCGTGGGATTCGAGTTTATAGTAATGCTCCCTGTTCAAAGTATTTGCCAGTAACAGAGACCCCCTACTGGCTCAATAGCAAATCCCACCTGAATAATATCCCGTGGTTGGACAGTTCCATCTTGAGTCCCGGGCTGAGGTGATTAAGTGGTTTATCTTAACTTGCGTCAGAGAATGGAGAGCCCAACTTTTCCATGACATTGCCTGAAGGACTATAAATTAGCTCTAGCTCAGGGGTAATACCCTTCCTCTGATTCAGACGATTGTGGGTTCAATTCCGACTCCAGGGACTCGAGCACAAAATCCAGGCTGACGCTTCAGCGCTGAGGGAGTGCTGCACTGTTGGAGGCATCATCTTTCAGATGAGACTTTAAATTGGTGCCTCACCTGCTCTCCCAGGTGGATGCCACACTGTTTGAAGAAGAGCAAGGCAGTTCTCCCCAGTATTCTGGCCAACACTTATCCCTCAATAAATACCTGAAGCAGACGATCTGGTCAGCTATCATGTTGTTGTTTGTGGGAGCTTGCTGTGCCACAGATTAGCAGCCACGTTCCCTACATTACAACAGTGACTGCACTTTATTGGCTGTTAAGTGCTTTGGGATGTCTTAAGGTTGTGAAAGGTGCTAGGTAAATGCAAGTTATTTTTAACCAATGCATGTTGTACCATTACTTTTCTAAACAGAGCTGGGAAGCGTTTCAGCAGAAGGCACAACCATCGGGGACTCCTTCCCTTTGTACACCTCCAGCAGTAATGTCCTCAATTATTTATGAAGAGGCGGAGCCCAAAAAGGCCCAAGAACCCACATGGAATTCCTTTTGATCTTATTGGCAGAGCTTCATTAACAGGTCTAGCGCTGTTCCCATTTTTCCAGCAGCCAACAAAATGGAGAACCTGCCCGATGAACAGGAGAGAACATCAGCGACAGAGAGCTGAGAACTGGGGACCCTAGCGGGCCAGTCCCAGGAAATTGGAAGGTCGGAGAGGCCCCTGATTGGGTCCGGAGTGGAAGAGTTTGCTCCCTCTCTCTCTGTTTACAACACATGTGTAAATACGCTGGTGATACAAATGCTGCACTTCAAAGTAATTGACTGGATGTGAAGTGTTTGAGGAGCTTTCTAAGGGCTGGGGATAAGACATTAAAAAAAAATGTAGGTCATAATTTTTTAACTAAGTATTATCACCCAGAGAATATTCATGAGATTTTCACTGAATGCATTTTCAAGCCATTGGATTGGGAAAGGACAGTGGGAGAACACCCTGCTCTTTAACTTAGCATCATACAATCAATAGACACCCCCATCAGTTTAACATGGTCTCTCCAGCAGTGCAGTACTGTACTTGAGTACAGTTTCAGTCTAGGTTACGTGCTCAAGTCCTGGAATGTGGCTTGAACTCAAAACACTTTGTGACTCGAGAGAGCCGAGAGTGCAACCAAACCCTCAACACAGCCTCCTCACAACGCACCTTTCTCTAATCGGAGGGTAAATCTTTCCAAAACTTTAGTCAGTTTCAAATTCTTGCTCAATTCACATTTAACTTTATTCTGTGGAAAGATAAACAATTGCTGGTCAGCGGACGCCTCAGTATATGCAGCCTATGTGCTGTGTTATTTGGGTGTGACTCGGAGAGGACAATCACACCTGTCTTCCGTGACTCTCTCCAGTTGTTTAGTGGGCTCTGCACTCAGCAATTGAGCCCAGGTCAGGAAACTCCGAACTTCAAGCATTCAGTTGGCTGACCTGAGCCAGATTGGTGGGTTTTACATCTGCATCGCAAGTGGAAGGAGGTAGAATGGAAACCAGCTGGCCCCCCTTTTTGGAACGTGCTAAGGCGTGGGTCGGAGTGGACTGGGCTGTGATGCTTCCCACAGTTGAATAACCAGTTGGCCCTCTGTGTAGATTTATACATGAGGAATGGCCATGTGTGGCAAAGAGCATCTGTCACCCAGGAAAATATACACACCCTTCAGCAGAGGAGAGATTTGGAGAGGAAACAGCCTCACAATTCTGAACAATACCTGCTTCGGAAGAGCTTTTTGTTCTTTATTCTTTCATGGGATGTGGGTGGCGTTGGCAAGGCCAGCGTTTGTTGCCCATTCTAACTGCCCTTGAACTGGTTGGTTTCCTAGACCATTTCAGAGAGTCAACCACATCGCACTGGATCTGGAGTCATGTGTAAGGACAGCAGATTTCCTTCCCTAGAGGACATTAGTGAACCAGATGGGTTTTACGACAATCATGGTCACCATTATTGATGGCTAGCTTTCAATTCCAGATTTATTAATCGAACTTTAATTTCACCAGCTGCCATAATGGGACCCATGTCCCCAGAGCATTAGCCCGAACCCCTGGATTACTAGTCCAGTGATATTACCATTACACCATCATCCTCTCCCTAAGTAGGTTTAGAAAGTACACAAACAGGAAAAACATCCTCACCAGTTCCCCCCACTCTACCAAACATCTTCAAGAAATGAACTCATCTCTCCCAGACTAATATGCACTAGGTGGTAAAAACAAAAAACTGCGGATGCTGGAAATCTAAAACAAAAACAGAAATACCTGGAAAAACTCAGCAGGTCTGGCAGCATCGGCGGAGAAGAGCACAGTTGACGTTTCGAGTCCTCATGACCCTTCAACAGAACTAAGTAAAAATAGGAGAGGGGTGAAATATAAGCTGGTTTAAGGTGGGGGGGTGGTTTGTTGGGACAAGCAGCCAGTCCTCCACCTATCACTAGCTGCTTGTCCCAACAAACTGCCCCCCCCACCCCGCCTTAAACCAGCTTATATTTCACCCCTTTCCTATTTTTACTTAGTTCTGTTGAAGGGTCATGAGAACTCGAAACGTCAACTATGCACTAGGTGGTGCTGTGTACCAGCTCTTGGATCTCAAATTGAAACACGATAGTCCGTTAGAAAGTGAGTGCAGTGCACAGGACTGCCCTGTGCTTTTCCTCTGGCAGAGATGTCCCATCCCTCCGTTCCTGATCATCTAGTGTTATTTCTTCGGGATTGTTCTCTATATTTTCATTGCCATGTAGTTCGAGCTCACTGTTGTTACCGAGGGGCAGATGAACGATAGTAGAGCTGGTTGCAAAATGTAAAACAAAGAAGATCTCCTAACATTATTGCCACCCTGTCTTCACGTTCTAGAGAATAGTGTGAAGTGGAGGAAGGATTCTCAGACTGACTGACAGTGCGACAGGCCCCAGTGTGAACACTCTTCCTTGGCCATAATCATCTGACCAGTCTGGAGGGTGGTCAGACCTGTACCTTTGCAGATTTTTTTGGGGATGTCATGTCCGTATGATTAGGAAGGAGTGAACACTCACCAAACAAAAGAGTATCCCATGGGATTTTAATCCATCTCCACTCAGCAGCACTGTTGAGAGTGAGCTCTGAACACTACACCTTCTTGAATATTGCTGAAAAGAGAGACGCATTGCTGAAGATTTTTTGTCTTTCAGGGCAAATGCAAGAATGCCAAATTTCAAAGGAGCACACCAATTTACACTACAGGAGAAAAGGGTGCTGATTGGTTGGCAAGTCGACTCTGATTGGTCGAGGTGTTACCATGGAGAAAGCAATGGGGAACTGTAGGCTCCCCAAGCTTTTGTTTGCAGAAGACAGGTCCCTGCGTATTAATGAATACATCCGCTCATTGACAGGTCAAAGGGCCATTGACAACTCCCAGTGTGATTCATCCGCTGGCACTATTTTGAAGTAGTGTAGGAAAGTTCTCCCACATGTTCCTGGCCAATATTTATCCCCCAACCAACCCCTAAGAACAAATAACCTTAGTATTTAGTTAATCGCTGTTCGTGGGAGCTTGCTGTGCACAGGCTGGCATTGCTGTGTTTCCTACATCACGACAGTGTTCATGCCATGAAACAAAGTAGGTCATTGGCTGTAAAGCGCTTTAGGACACCCTGCGGTGATGAAGGGCGCTATAAAAATGCAAGGCCTTTCATTTCTTTAAACCCGTGACAGGCGGCTGGTATGGCAGGCTCTTCCTTGGAGCAGCTGAGTGGCTGGTATTGAAGGAACTGTGTTACTGTGTTACCCAGGACATGCAGACTCAGATGGAGGATGACGCCCGGCAGCACGAGGAGCTCCGAGAGCAGTATAGCCTGGTGGAGCGACGCTGCAGCGTGCTGTCCACTGAGCTGGAAGAAACCCGCAGTGCCCTGGACATTACCGACCGTGCACGCAAAATCCTGGAGCAAGAGCTGATGGAGATGACTGATAAATACAACGAGATTAACACACAGGTAAGGAGAGCTGGTCGAGGGTGGCAGGCTGGGACAGGGAAGCTATCAATAAAAGCCGAGAACTCGAAACAACTTGAATTCCTCAAAGTGGATTTGGAATTTACAACGTGTTTCTAGGTAGATGGATAATCGGTTTATTGAAACAAATCATCACGCTGGCAATGTGCCGAACTCACGATACAAATAAACAAGTAATCACAGTTTATAACATTATAGTCCATTATTAAAATTAAAATGAAGTATAAAACAATAAAAGGATTGTAAAATTAGTACACAAATAATGACAATACATTGCAAAATGCAGCTGTCATTAATATACAGAATAAAAATGGAAGGTTTACTACACTCTGCATTTTGTATTAAGGTCCATGGTGCTAATTGGGTCCATACCAGTTGATGAAGTTAAAACTAAGACACAGTTGCTTTCTTTGCTGGAGAGCGCTTATTGATTTAGTTCACAGTCCACACTCCTTCAGCTATTTCAGTGTCCCAGCAATCCCCATACAAATATCCATCAAACTCCAGTGGTTTCTTGTCGCGTTTCTACTGCTATGGCCGAAGGTTGTGCAGGGATGAGATTGCCGCCAGAATACTCGGGAAAGGCCCATCAGAGACGTTCCCAGGTTTTCCGCGGAGCTCTGACCACTCTGACCTTTGTCTCCTCCCCTTCCCCAGTTCCAAGGAGCTACTGTCCTCAAACGGAAGCTGGAGTCTGACCTGCAGCAGCTGACCGCTGAGCACGAGGAGTTGGCGAGTGAATTCAGAGGCGCGGATGAGAAAGCGAAGAAGGTGCTTTGTGAGGTGAGCGCGGCTCCTCATCGCTTCCTGGGCCTATTCCCGGGGAACGGTGGGCGGGGAAACTTTTAAATGAACTGGGGGCTGTTCTGGCAGAACTTTGTCCTTCTTGATGTGAGCGATGTCACGGCTGGAGAATTGAATTTGCCCATGTGGAGCCTATAGCCCCCTCCCACCCACAGCCCTCCCACCCCCACCCCTCCCACCCCCACCCCATCCACCCACACCCCTCCCACCCACACCCCTCCCACCCCCACCCCTCCCACCCACACCCCTCCCACCCACAGCCCTCCCACACACGCCCCTCCCACCAACGCCCCTCCCATCCCCACCCCTCCCACCTCCGCCCCTCCCACCCCCACCCCTCCCACCCACACCCCTAACACACAAACCCCTCCCACCCACACCCCTCCCACCCCCACCCCTCCCACCCACAGCCCTCCCACCCACAGCCCTCCCACCCCCACCCCTCCCACCCACACCCCTCCCACCCACACCCCTCGCACCCCCACCCCTCCCACCCCCCTCCCACCCACAGCCCTCCCACCCGCAGCCCTCCCACCCCCCTCCCACCCACACCCCTCCCACCCACACCCCTCCCACCCCCACCCCTCCCACCCACACCCCTCCCACCCACAGCCCTCCCACCCACAGCCCTCCCACCCCCACCCCTCCCACCCACAATCCTCCCACCCACACCCCTCCAACCCACACCCCTCCAACCCACACCCCGCCCACTCAACCGCTTCCCTGTCATTTTGATGCTTCCTGCACCCATGAATGTTTACCCTCTATTGTCTCCAAATGTGGGAGTGCTGCACTGTCAGAGGGTCAGTACTGAGGGAGTGCTGCACTGTCAGAGGGTCAGCACTGAAGGAGCGCTGCACTGTCAGAGGGTCAGTACTGAGGGAGTGCTGCACTGTCAGAGGGTCAGTACTGAGGGAGTGCTGCACTGTCAGAGGGTCAGTACTGAGGGAGTGCTGCACTGTCAGAGGGTCAGTACTGAGGGAGTGCTGCACTGTCAGAGGGTCAGCACTGAAGGAGCGCTGCACTGTCAGAGGGTCAGTACTGAGGGAGTGCTGCACTGTCAGAGGGTCAGCACTGAAGGAGCGCTGCACTGTCAGAGGGTCAGTACTGAGGGAGTGCTGCACTGTCAGAGGGTCAGTACTGAAGGAGCGCTGCACTGTCAGAGGGTCAGTACTGAGGGAGTGCTGCACTGTCAGAGGGTCAGTACTGAAGGAGCGCTGCACTGTCAGAGGGTCAGTACTGAGGGAGTGCTGCACTGTCAGAGGGTCAGTACTGAGGGAGCGCTGCACTGTCAGAGGGTCAGTACTGAAGGAGCGCTGCACTGTCAGAGGGTCAGCACTGAAGGAGCGCTGCACTGTCAGAGGGTCAGTACTGAGGGAGTGCTGCACTGTCAGAGGGTCAGTACTGAAGGAGCGCTGCACTGTCAGAGGGTCAGTACTGAGGGAGTGCTGCACTGTCAGAGGGTCAGTACTGAGGGAGCGCTGCACTGTCAGAGGGTCAGTACTGAAGGAGCACTGCACTGTCAGAGGGTCAGTACTGAAGGAGCGCTGCACTGTCAGAAGGTCAGTACATAGGGAATACTGTGCTGTCAGAGGATCAGTACTGAGGGAGTGCTGCGCTGTGGGAGGATCAGTACTGAGGGAGTGCTGCGCTGTGGGAGGATCAGTACTGAGAGAATGCTGCGCTGTGGCAGGATCAGTACTGAGAGAGTGCTGTGTTTTGGGAGTATCAGTACTGAGAGAGTGCTGTGTTTTGGGAGTATCAGTACTGAGGGAGTGCTGCGCTGTGGGAGGATCAGTCCTGAGAGAGTGCTGCGCTGTGGGAGGATCAGTACTGAGGGAGTGCTGCGCTGTCAGAGGATCAGTACTGAGAGAATGCTGCGCTGTGGGAGTATCAGTACTGAGAGAGTGCTGCACTGTGGGAGTATCAGTACTGAGAGAGTGCTGCGCTGTGGGAGGATCAGTACTGAGAGAGTGCTGCGCTGTGGGAGTATCAGTACTGAGAGAGTGCTGCGCTGTCAGAGTATCAGTACTGAGAGAGTGCTGCGCTGTGGGAGTATCAGTACTGAGAGAGTGCTGCGCTGTGGGAGGATCAGTACTGAGGGAGTGCTGCGCTGTGGGAGTATCAGTACTGAGAGAGTGCTGCGCTGTCAGAGGATCAGTACTGAGAGAGTGCTGCGCTGTGGGAGTATCAGTACTGAGAGAGTGCTGCGCTGTGGGAGTATCAGTACTGAGAGAGTGCTGCGCTGTCAGAGGATCAGTACTGAGAGAGTGCTGCGCTGTCAGAGGATCAGTACTGAGAGAGTGCTGCGCTGTGGGAGTATCAGTACTGAGAGAGTGCTGCACTGTGGGAGGATCAGTACTGAGAGAGTGCTGCACTGTGGGAGGATCAGTACTGAGGGAGTGCTGCGCTGTCAGAGTATCAGTACTGAGAGAGTGCTGCGCTGTGGGAGGATCAGTATTGAGAGAGTGCTGCGCTGTGGGAGGATCAGTACTGAGGGAGTGCTGCGCTGTCAGAGTATCAGTACTGAGAGAGTGCTGCGCTGTCAGAGTATCAGTACTGAGAGAGTGCTGCGCTGTGGGAGGATCAGTATTGAGAGAGTGCTGCACTGTGGGGGTGACCCCCCACCTGCTTTCTAGGGTGGACATTAAAGGTGCCATGGCACTATTTGAAGAAGAACTGGGGAGTTCTCCCCAGTGTCCTGGCCAATATTTATCCTCAAACAGCATCACAAAAGCAGATTATCTGGTCGTTATCACATTGCTGTTTGTGGGAACTTGCTCTGTGCAAATTGGCTGCTGTGTTTCTGACATTACAACAGTGACTACACTTCAAAGGTACTTCATTGGCTGTATTTGCTGGTCATGAAAAGCACTATGTAAATGCGTATTTCATTGCCTGAGACGTGTTTTGGGTTGTCTGGAAGATGTGACGAGGGCTATATGACCAGAACCATTGAATTATAGAATAGTGATAGCACAGAAAGAGGCCATTCTTGGTTTTTCCTTGCCTGTTGACCTAGTGTTGCATGTCAGCTGGTGGATGTACTGTACTTTGATTTCCAGAAGGCATTTGATAAAGTGCCACATCAAAGATTATAATGGAAAATAAGAGCTCATGGTGTAGGGGGTAACATATTGGTATGGATAGAAGATTGGCTAGCTAACAGGAGGCAGAGAGTAGGCATAAATGGGTCTTTTTCAGGTTGGCACAATGTAACGAGTGGTGTGCCACAGGGAGCAGTGCTGGGATCTCAACTGTTTACAATTTATATAAATAACTTGGATGAAGGGATGGATGGGATGGTTGCCAAATTTGCTGATGACACAAAGACAGGTAGGAAAGTAAATTGTGAAGAGGACATAAGGAGGCTACAAAAAGATATAGATAGTTTAAGTGAGTGGGCAAAAATTTGGCAAAATATGAAATTGTCCATTTTGGCAGGAAGAATAAAAGAGAAGCTTATTATCTGAATGGTGAGAGATTGCAGAGCTCTGAGATTCAGAGGGATCTGGGTGTCCTAGTGCATGAATCACAACAGGCTAGTATGCAGGTACAGCAGGTAATTAGGAAAGCTAATAGAATGTTATCATTTATTGCCAGGGGTATTGAATACAAAAGTAGGGAGATTATGCTTCAGTTGTACAGGGCACTAGTGAGATCACATCTGGAGTATTGCGTACAGTATTGCTCATCTTATTTAAGGAAGGATGTAAATGCCTTGGAAGCAGTTCAGAGAAGGTTTATCAGACTAATACCAGGAAAGGGCGGGTTGCCTTATGAGGAAAGGTTGGACTGGCTAGACTTGTATCTGCTGGGGTTTAGAAGAATAAGAGGCGATTTGATTGAAATATGTAAGATCCTGAGGGATCTTGACAGCGTGGATGTGGAGAGGATCTAGAACTAGGGGGGTCACTGTTTAAAAATAAGGAGATGAAGCAAATTTTTTCTCTCAGAGGGTCGTGAGTCTTTGGAACTCTCTTCCTGAAAAGGTGTTGGAAGCAGAGTCTTTAAATGTTTTTGAGGCAGAGGTGGATAGATTCTTGATAAGCAAGGGGGTGATAGGTTATCCGAGGTAGGCGCTAGGCAAATTTCAGGTTACTATCAGATCAGCCATGGTCCTTATTAAATGGTGGAGAAGGCTCGAGGGGCTGAATGGCCTAATCCTGTTCCTTGTTCGTATGTCTTAATCTGACCCCACCATCCTCAATAACCAGGAGGACGGTGTTGACGGAGGCTTCATTTCGAGGATTCCACAAGGAGAATTGTAACCGGTGTGCTGATTACTCCCAGTAAATCTTGACCCTTGAAGTCCAGGCTTCATTCCCACTAAGAGATACGAAGGCCAGAAATCTGACAGACAAAACATACGATGCTGTAAAAGTCCAGTGAGATCCAGGACAGAAAGATAGCAACCAGGAATGAATTCTAAAATTAATGGGAGGTGTAGAATGTCACAGGCCGTGGGCCCACAATCTCCCAGCTCCTGGAAAGAGTGGATCACAAAACCGCAGCACTATCCTCGGTCAAGCAGGGGCAATATTTGCCGACTGAGGTTGCTGTTCAGGCACCAGACCAGGTTTCGTGTTTCAGTTAAGTTTAAATAGTGCAGATTATGATAAGTCTGCCAGCTGGTTCCGATGGTAAATTGTTTGTGCATCTTTTGCGGCTTTGGGTGTCAACAGAAACAGCTCGATTGAATGACTGCCCTGGATGTCTGCCAGCAGTTTAATGTGCTGTGTGGAGTTCTGGGAGCGGCCAGCAGGTGGCAGTGCCGCTCTATGCTGCAGGAGGAGGGCAGGGGCAGCAGTGACCGGACTCTATTACCTGGAAAAACTCAGCAGGTCTGGCAGCATCTGCGGAGAGGAGCACAGTTAACGCTTCGAGTCCAAATGACTCTTCATCAGAACTAAGAAAAAATAGTAAAGGGGTGAAATATAAGCTGGTTTAAGGGGGGGTGGGACAGGTAGAGCTGGATAGAGGGCCAGTGATAGGTGGAGATAACCAAAAGATGTCATAGACAAGCTTATATTTCACCTCTTTTCTATTTTTACTTAGTTCTGATGAAGAGTCATTCGGACTCAAAACGTTAACTGTGTTCCTCTCCGCAGATGCTGTCAGACCTGCTGAGACTAATCTAGGTGTTCATTTGGATGACATTTTGCTACTGGGCAGTGTTTACAGGACAGGCCCTTTATTATGTCAGTGCAAGTTTTATTTTAGTGATAACAGCTGACGGACATTTTTTAAAAAGTATGTGCGAACATTTGCTGCTTTAACCACAGGCAGAGATTTTTTGAAACCTGTTCTGTCACAAGATAAAACTGATTACATAATAAAGGAGCTGTTAATTCTGAGCAGAGAGCCAGTGCCTCGGAGCATGAGGGTGCAGGTCTGTACCCAATGCCCCCCACACAGTGGGTACCTGTACCCAATGCCCCCCACACAGTGGGTACCTGTACCCAATGCCCCCCACACAGCAGGTACCTATACCCAATGCCCCCCACACAGTGGGTATCTATACCCAATGCCCCCCACACAGTGGGTACCTGTACCCAATGCCCCCCACACAGTGGGCACCTGTACCCAGTGCCCCCCCACACAGTGGGTACCTGTACCCAGTGCCCCCCCACATGGTGGGTACCTGTACCCAATGCCCCCCACACAGCAGGTACCTGTACCCAATGCCCCCCCACATGCTGGGTATCTCTACCCAATGCCCCCCACACAGTGGGTACCGATCTGAGACCAGTGAGGAGCACAAACTGTCAGCTTGAGAAGAAGACAAACACAGGGGGGGTCTTGATTTTCGGGGGTGGGGTGTGGAGGTCAGAGTGTACGAGCACTGAGTTGCATCGTTACAAAGGACCCCAGCGCCTCCAGCAGGGGATCTGCTTGGCAGCTTAAGGTTGAGGACATGGCCGGAAGACAGCGGCATCAGAACAGGAAAATGCCATCTTTAACTTCACCTTTGGACTGATAACCACAAGGCAAAGCCGGGGGAGGTGGGGGGAGGAGGGGGTGGTGTGGGGTGGGGGTCATAATGGTCCGGGGGGGGTGGGGGTGGTGGGGGGTGCGGGGGGTGGGGGGGTGTCTAACTTAAATTGGGTCCAGGAGAGAGTGACAACAGGCTGCTCCCACATCGCTGCCTGTTCATTCTGGATTTGTAACGCGAAGGTGGGTGAATTTATCATTGTCCCTCGGAGCGGCCTCTTGGGACTGGTCGTCTCTGGAGGAGATGCCATTCACAGCCGACAGTCTCACTGGCCCTGGCAGGATTTGAAGATGAGTGTAATGTGATCCCCGGCCACTCAGATTCCGTTCCAATTTCGAGCTGAGGCCACTTCAGCGGATCCTGTGGCCATGACCACCCCCCCCAATATCCTTCCCGTTCCTGGGAATTTGAGCTAGCATTCCCTTGAATGGTGTGAATAGCTGGTCATATATAACATCCAGGGGTCAGTGACAGTTTAGCATGCACAAGAAATGGGAAACGCAGTGCCTCATGATTCAGCCCTCCCTCACACACTCTGTGCACCTGTTTGCCCCCTGTCTCTTCCATTTACCACCCCCCTCAACACTTGCTGCCTATTTACCCCCTCACTGTTAACCCCTTGGCCTCGCCACAGTGTTTGTGGTTTCTTCTTATGTAAAGGTTAAACCGAACAATAAAACCCAGCTATGGAAAGTTCCAGTGCTAGGTCTGGTGACAGTCCACCTATTTTGTGGCCATTTTCTCTAACCTCTCTATTTAATTTCTTTTTAAATTCTAAATCCTGAATTCACCTTTTCAATTCCCTTCCACCTTGGTTGGTCCATTTTGGAGCTGGAAGAAATGCAAGTCTTCACCTGAACCAGCCGGTGACATTCTGCTACGAGGAAGGAATTTCTGCTCAGAAATCACGAAAGTGTCATAATTCTTAAACGAAAATGGAAATTTGTGCAAATGTACCCTGGGCTGAGAAAGAGAGGGAGAGGAGTCAAGGTGGCTGAATATTTTGGTCCAGAATTCGGAGCATGGGTTTATGCTCATTCACAGACCAATCACAAGGGGGCAGTGTTGCCCAGGTATGGTGCAGTGAACAGCTAAAGTGAATTGTCTGTTGTGTTTAGGTTGTCCGATTAGCTGAGGAGCTGCACCATGAACAGGAGCACGCCCTGCACCTGGAGAGGATAAAGAAGGGCCTTGAGGCGCAGATCAAGGACTTAAACGTGAAACTGGAAGAGGCCGAGCAGTTGGCCCTGAAGGGAGGGAAGAAAATTATTCAGAAACTGGAAGGCCGGGTAAGAACACGGGCCACATAAAAACCGGGGACCTCGCTGGGAGTTACTGAGCTCGTGTACGTAAGAGCGGTCGGCCCGATTGGCGTCGAGTGGTTGTGAATCGCACTGCGGATTTTTTTCCCCACCTGGAAAATCCGGGAGGGGGTTAGAAGCTGAGCAGACACAGGGGGGGTGGGGGAGGGGGTGGGGGAGGGGAGGGGGGCAGTGTTGTCAACATTAAGCTGGTGGCCATAATGGCTCATCAATCCTTTAGTGTCCGACGGGGGGCAGTTGCCATTTATGTGAAAAAGGAAAAGCTCCCCCTGATTTCACTCCTAAAATGAGGGACAGGTGAACTCATTTTGAGCTAGATTTTGACCTGGAAGAGTGCTACCCACCTGTCGCTTGGCACAAGGATGGGGTTGCAGCCTGCGAACCAGGGGCTGCGGTTTGGGAAGGTGAAGTTCAGCGGGCGTATACCGCGCGCGGCAGGCTGCTGACTGACTGCTGCTTCTTGGTAACAGGTGAAAGAACTGGAGGCGGAGCTGGACGCAGAGCAAAAGCGACACGGGGAGACCGTGAAGACCCTGCGCAAGAACGAGCGTCGGCTGAAGGAGCTCGTGTTCCAGGCAGAGGAGGATCAGAAGAACCAGCACCGCATGCAGGAGCTGGTCGAGAGGCTCCAGAACAAGTTAAAGGCCTACAAGAGGCAGGTGGAGGAAGCAGTAAGTATGGACCACCTCGCACTGGCAGCTTAGGCTGGCAAACTGGGGGATAAGGAAGGTCTGATATTCGGCACCCAGAGTGGTTGGGGCATTCCAGACGCCTAATCTGGAACAGAAACCCAATGTTTTTTCTTCCTTCATGCGGTATGGGCATCGCTGGCAAGGCCAGCATTTGTTGGCCTTAAGAAGGTGGTGGTGAGCTGCCTTCTTGAACCGCTGCAGCCCATGTGGTGTAGGTACACCCACTGTGCTGTTAGGGAGTTCCAGGATTTTGACCCAGCGACAGTGAAGGAACGGCGATATATTTCCAAGCCAGGATGGTGAGTGGCCCAATGGTGCTGGCATTCCCATGCACCTGTTGCCCTTGTCCTTCCAGTGGTAGAAGTCGTTTGTTTGGAAGGTGCTGTCAAAGAAGGTTTGGTGCATGTTGTAGATGGTACACACTGTGCACTGGTGGTGGAGGGAGCGAATGTTTAAATTGGCAGATGGGGTGCCAATCAAGTGGAGAGTATCCCATCACACTCCTGACTTGTGCCTTGTAGACAGTGGACAGGCTTCGGGGAGTCAGGAGGTGAATTACTCGTTGCAGGATTCCTAGCCTCTGATCTGCTCTTGTAGCCACAGTATTTATATGGCCAGTTCAGTCCAGTATTTATATGGCCGGTCCAGTCCAGTATTTATGTGACAGGTCCAGTCCAGTATTTATATGGCCGGTCCAGTCCAGTATTTATATGGCCGGTCCAGTCCAGTATTTATATGGCCGGTCCAGTCCAGTATTTATGTGACAGGTCCAGTCCAGTATTTATATGGCCGGTCCAGTCCAGTATTTATATGGCTGGTGCAGTTCAGTTTCTGGTATTTGTAGCCACCACCCCCCATCCCGAGGAAGTTGATAATGGGGGATTCAGTTTTGTCAACTGGAGGTAGTTAGATTCTCTCTTGCTGAAGCGTCTCTGAATCAAACCGCTGGAACATTCACACAATTTAGGGGTCGATTTTGACTTTTTAGTGACTGCCTGGGTCGGTCGCCTGTTCTGGCAGTGGAGAGGCCCCAGCGATTTAGGGACCCCGGCCTCTTCTGGGTCCGGCAGGAAAGGCACGAGGTGACAAGCAGGCCTCTAGTGGAGCTGGCAGGATTGGGCCAGACGGGTCAACAGCGAAGTTTGTTGTGGGGGGGGGGGTCACAATCGCTGGGGGGTGGGGATGACGGGGCAGCACTAGCTCGGGTTATTTCAGTGGGATGCCTGCTCCCAAAAATAAGGTGACACCTGACCATTGTGGGTGGAACTGTTACCAAGGAGATTTCAGGGCAGGCGCTGGCCAGTTCCAGGCTCCTGTTCATGTTGCAAGGTCCTGATCTCTTTCTCATTTATTTGTTTCCTTGGGTTTACCGCGGGTACTTTAGAAACCCTTGGTGGCTACAGATCAGAGAGATTCCAAATGACCCTTAAAGGTCCTGTCAGGCAAGGTGACAAACCTTGAAGGGCTTATTGGATGTTTGGTAAGTAGGGACTATTTAAGAGGGAGTGGTTCTGTGTTGTGTGTCATTGTTGCCGGTATTCAGTGAGACCTGATGAAGTGGTACCTGGAACCGACTTACCTGACGACCTGGGATTCAACATCATTTCTAACCCATCCTGAGGCCCAGTTTAATTTTAGTGAGGGAGGGAGAAGACTGCTAGACGGACTGAATTTAGGCCCGGTTGCCATTTCCAAGAGAAGAACTGGGCAGTTTCCCAATTTGGGGGGGTCGGGGGGGGGGTGGGGGGAGGGGTGGAGTGGCAGAAGTTTGGGAAGAGCGTGCGGATGTTCCCACCTTTGGAATTCTTCACCTCTTTTCTTCCCCAGGAAGAACAGGCCAACATGAATCTGGCAAAGTACCGAAAGACGGTCCACGAGTTAGATGATGCGGAGGAGCGCGCCGACATTGCCGAGGCGGCACTGACCAAAATACGCACCAAGAACCGGGCCAGCTTTGGCAAAGGCTACTCCTCGGTAAAGGTTTCCACTGGCTCTTCCTGTGCAGAGGCACCTTTTGTGTGGTGAATGTGTCTGGGTGTCTGATGTGGTCACACTTTAATGCTCCTCCTGCTGATGTCATCTCCACACAAACCAGCAGAAAATTAACTGCCGCGCACCTAAAGGAAGACTTGCATTTATGTAGCACCTGCCTTGACTTCAGGATGTCCCACTGCACTTTATAGCCAACGAAGCACTTTATTGAAATGTGTCCACTGCCCTAAGCTTGCACAAACAGCTATGTGATAATGGCAATTGCTTTTAGTGATGTTAGTTGAGGGATAAATATTGGCCAGGAAACTGGGGAGTATCTGTCTGCTCTTCTTTAAATTGGATTGTGGGGTCTTTTGTGTCCACCTGATCCGATAGACTGCACCTTGGACCATAAGACCATAAGACTTAGGAGCAGAAATTAGGCCATTCGGCCCATTGAGTCTGCTCCGCCATTCAATCATGGCTGATAAGTTTCTCAACCCCATTCTCCCGCCTTCTCCCCGTAACCCTTGATCCCCTTACCAATCAAGAACCTATCTATCTCGGTCTTAAGTACACTCAATGACCTGGCCTCCACAGCCTTCTGTGGCAATTAATTCCATAGATTCACCACTCTCTGGCTAAAGAAGTTTCTCCTCATCTCTGTTCTAAAAGGTTTTCCCTTTACTCTGAGGCTGTGCCCTCGGGTCCTAGTCTCTCCTACTAATGGAAACATCTTCCCCATGTCCACTCTATCCAGGCCTTTCAGTATTCTGTAAGTTTCAATCAGATCCCCCCTCATCCTTCTAAACTCCATCGAGTATAGACCCAGAGTCCTCAAAGGTTCCTCTGGACACTGCAGCGTTCCCACATTGTAACTCATTTGTCATTGGTGACTCACTGTTAGTTCTCGCAACAAACTAGTTAACTAAGGGGGAGATGGTGGCGTAGTGATAATGTTGCTGGATTACTAATCCAGAGGTCCAGGCTGATGCTCTGGGGACATGGGTTCAAACCCCACTGTTAAGTTCCATTTAACTGGAAGTTAAATTCAATTAATAAAACCTGGAATTAAAAGCTAATCTGTAGTCAATAATTGTGACCATGAAACTATCATTAGCTGTCATAAAAACCCACCTGGTTCACTAATGTCCTTTAGGGAAGGAAATCTGCTGTCCTTACCTGGTCTGGCCTACATGTAACTGCAGACCCACAGCAACGTGGTTGACTCTTAACTGCCCTCTGCAATGGCCTAGCAAGCCACGCAGTTCAAGGGCAGTTAGGGATGGGCAGCAAATGCCAGCCTGGCCAGGGACTCCCACATCCCACAAGTACATTCTCAAATAATTTAGATTAAAAGGTGCAACTTGGAAACAGTACAAAGTCATCCTGTATATTGAAGTAGCTGTGCTTTGTGATACTGCTATTACTCTATATTACTGTTACTGTAATCTTACTATTTTTGAGTTAGGGATTGATTACAGGTATCTTCACGCTGTGGTGTGTTCTAACAGGCGGCAGAGGTGGGAAGTCTCAGGTAGCTTCTCAGCAGTTTGAGCTGATTGGCTGTTGCTCTCAGTGTGAAGTTGGAACCCAATGAGGATCATTTTGTTGATGGGGTGAAAACAGGCGCCCGTGTGCTAATACGACTAACCTGTTTGAAAACCTGCTTTTCACACACTACTTTGGTCCTAATCGTTGTTTATCATAATTTAACTTTGCCTGGAGGGCCACCTGGAGGTGAGCACTCGAGCGCTGATCGGACGCGGCTTTCATGGAGCAGTGTATGTGAGTATCCTCGCACCCACTTCCACTGAGGTTATAGCCTGTTCTGGCTGGTACACAGCGAAACATTGAAGGATGGGCTGAGGGAGGAAGGGGCACAGGTTCTCCGACATAAAACTGAAAGTCCTGGCGGAGGAGTTCCAATGGAGAAGGAATATCCTGTAGCTGCAAGGGGGAAGATGTTGACCTCACCCTCATGTCCCTGTGGTGCTGGTGCTGCTCTATCTGTCCTCACATCCTCCTCCAATCCCTCATCCAGACCAAGTGGTAAGATGTCTGAGACCAAGCATGGTCTCAGTCCAAGTAGGCTCTAGTCCTTTCTATATTGCTTAAAAAAAGAGACACGCTGCAGAAGCCTTTCATCTTGCACTCATCAGGACAAACCCAAGAATACCAAATTTCAAACGATCAAAACAAATATAGTACAGGAGAAAAGGGTTTTGATTGGTCCCAAAGCTCCCGGGTAATTCAAAAAGGGAGTAAGGCTTAAACATGTTCCTTTTGTTTGCAGAGAACGGGTCCCCTTGTATAAACATATGTCACTTATAGCAAGTATCAATGAGCCATGTTATGAGCTCGACTGATTATCTTAAATTGGCTGTTAGTGTCACTATTAGCACACTAAGGATCCCTTTCTCCTGGTGGCTTCTGTTGGGTCCCCAAGAAAGCAGAGAAGTGGGGTAGCACAGCACTTATTCTCTTTGCCCAAAGTCCTCAGAGAATTCCCAGAATAAATGGTATTCCAGTGTTAGTGCAGTCTTAACTCCTAGAAAGTTTCCTGATGTGTCTAAAGTCCTCTTTAAATTTTCAGCAGCAATTGAAAACTGTGAAAGCTGAACGCCTTTTAAGGTGGCGCTCGAAATCCTTGTTTACTGCTGTTTAGCTTCTCACTGTTGTGAGAGATTGTTAATGGAAGCACTTGCCACAAAGTGGTGCGCAGCCTCTTTAATGAGCGCTAGTGAACAGCTTGTCAGTCAGAGGCTTAATGGTCCTTCAGTCAGCTGTTCCTGTCGCTAGCGTAACTCCTTTACCAAGATGGCGTCTTGCGCTAAATTTGGGCTAAACCGACTTTGCAGCTCAAGGCTCCATTTTAGCCAACTCGGTGGTCTTGGGTCCTAAAGTATCCAGGGAAAATCACTCCCGATGTTTGCATCAAGCATGACACATTCTGGGTTAGTTCAGAGTCGATGGGTGATAAAGCCAGCTCTACTTTACCCCAATATTCCTCAGTGTCTCCTC